>NC_066858.1:26274131-26312542 GCF_025177605.1 Cucumis melo | reverse complement strand
TCCTCCGTCAATATTCTTTGAACCTCCGGACCTCTTCCATTCTGATAATCGTCGGGCTCCTCTCCTTATCAGTCGAGTACCTTCGCTCTGAACCTTCCTAACCTCAGTCGAGTGGCTTCGCTCCTCTCCTATATTTGAAACGTAGAGTACCTTCGCTCCTCTCCTTCCTAACCTCAGTCGAGTGGCTTCGCTCCTCTCCTATATTTTTTTCTACGAGTACCTTCGCTCCTGCACAGAACCTTTACATAAGCTACGCCCTTCTTCATTGACTCCTTATCAGTCGACTTTCTTCGAACTGGGAGTCGAGTTCTTCCCTCCGGACCGGTCGAGCTGACTCAGGATGTTATGCTTCGTGATCGATCCTGAACTTCTGCCTCAGATGATGAAACTGAGACCATACTTTCTGCCTTAGTTACCTCCGATCAAGAATCAGAGTGAGCGCTTGACTCAGCTCCCAACTAAGCTTCAACGGAAACTGAAAGAGGTGGGGTTGCAGCTTCTTACTGAATTACCTTGAAGAATGAAAGAGCTGACTTCAGCGGCAGCAACTAAAGCGAGGGCTACTGAAAGAACTACTGCTGCAACTGAAGAAAGAGAATGAACCTACCTCTCAATCTTCCACTTATCTTATGATTCAGCCACTTGCTCTGCTTCAAGAGCGGACTCTGACTTCGGAATTCTTTTTGTTAACCTTCTGTCGTATTCTAATAGACTGCTTTCAGGGAGAGCGCATATGATAACCGATCAGGTCGAGCTTCCAGTTACACAGCCGCACCCGAACCTATTGGTCTTTCTATTACGGGAAAAGAGCCTTTGTTTGAGCCTTGAACATTACGGGCCTAAATGCTATTTGCCTTCTACTTCCTAGCTGATAATCTTTCTGAGACTGCTAAATCTAACTCTTAGAAAAAAAAGTGAATTGAGTTCTCAGCCGATCTAAGGAAATGCCCTAGCACAGATGAGGCTTGAGGTCTAAGCCCGCTGGAGACGGATGACTCTGCCCCTATCTATCGATACCGATGGAGATCCGGGGATAGATATGACTTCCACAACTAAGGATAGACGGACGGAGATTGATTCCACTTTGAGTACTTCAGTTACCTTTCTTCCTCAAGTAAAGCTACTGCTTTTTCTTCAACAAGGGATGAGGCGACTTTTCCAGTGTGTCTACTTCCCTTGAAACCGCAACAACGGCCACTGCCGAAAGAACTCAATCTGACTCCCCTCCTACTGACTGAAGGTCAATCTGGGTTAGCAGCTTCCTTCTTCTACAGCACCCTTTAGTTTAGGTCGAGCAGCTTATCGCACCTTGTAAACTCGTGGCTTTGTTCTCCTTGTTTTGGGAGAAGGTATTAGAAGTTCTACGAGAAGCGTATCTTAAGCTAATGCAAAGCTCCACTTCTCCACCTCTCAAAGTTTATGGAAACCCAGCCGTCCGAATACTAATCTTTGACATAGTTTTTGACTATCATAAAATGGTTTGAATGATTATAAGAGTCTTTTCTCAAATTCTTTGACTTTATTCTTCAATCTTCTTTGAACCTCACAAGTCCTCCGGAGTAGCTTAATGCGAGCCCTTGTTTATGGATCAAAATCAGTCACCTGGACTGAATTCCACTAAAAAAGTTCTTATTGAGATCAATGAACAAGGGCAGTAATCTCATCTATATGATTCAGATAGTTTCAGCTCTAGCTTTAGTTCTTCGATCGGATCTCGCAGAAAGGGCTTTTGAACTAGCAGCTAAATTCAGTCTTTGAGACCCCATAACATAAGAAAGTCGTGGAGTGCATAAGCCCCAGATAGGAGCTACTTTCTTGTGGTATACAGCGGAGGTAGCTCACGGCCTCCGAACGAGACCTTCCCCAGGCAAGAAAAAGAGAAAGATCGACATCGACGGCGGACTCCCCGCTTTCCTCTTCTCTCTTTTCATTGGACTCCTGAAGACTGAATTCCATCGATCCTAACTACGGGCTCAAAGAAAAGTTCATATGTCCTTATCAATGAGACTGATCGATGAAGATCCATAAAGAAAGAGAAAGAAGCGAAGCGAATACTCGTGCAAGCGCAAAGAAGACGACTTCTACGCCTCCGAGGCTCTTGCTAGGGGAATGTATGATCCCCCTTTCTACAGTGGGTTCCTAGCCATCCCCAGACGTCCGCTCGATCCGTGCTTCGAGCTAGATCTCGCGCCTATATCTATATAAAGGCTCACATATATTGAATTGCATTTCAATCGTTCCGGAGAACAAGCTAACTCGACAAGGGCACCCTAGGCTTTTTCTTATTGCCCAACCTCTCTGGCTCAATTGTAGACATCTTCTGAACTTTTCTATGGGTCGAAATAAGCCTTCAAGAACCTAGGAGTGGGCTCCCTGCAAGCGACCAAGACAGGTAGGGATACGGACTCTGATTGGGCTAGTTGAGCGCCCTCAGCTCTTTCTTCTTTTTTGACCTCCCAATCAAGTTCCGAACGTCTTTCATTTCGAGCCCTCAGTCCTTTTCACATTCTTTGAGCCCTTAGGATCTTTGAGGTCATTCTCCTCCTACGGAGCCTCCTACGGTGGTCTTGACCCTTGTTTATCCACTAACCCGTCCTCCGGACTGGTCTGATCATGGAATATCTTTCTTCTATCTGACCTAAAATACAGGAAAATGGAGGATTTGATGGGATCCCAACTACAATGAAATGGAATAAATGGAATTGCATTTTGATGCCTCCGCTCCCTCCTTTACCTCCTCCCCTCCGAAAAGGGATGAGTTTGCTCTTGGTCCCGAAACTAATAAGAAAAGAGATGCTTCGATCATTCTTTGAACCTCTCTGACAGTCTCGGTCCTCTCCCCCTATCGTCGGCGAGCCGCTTTCGGTCCTCTCCCCCTATCGTCGGCGAGCCGCTTTCGGTCCTCTCCTTCCTAACCTCAGTCGAGCCGCTTTCGCTCTGAACCGCCCCGTGGGAGTCGAGCCGCTTTCGCTCTGAACCTTTCAGTCGAGCCGCTTTCGCTCCTCTTCAGTCAATTCCATCTCGCCTCTACACTTTCTCTTTCAAAGAGATGGGTCAGCTCGTGACCGGGGGGTCAAAGATAGAGTTGCGTATCTCTTCGGTCATATAGTTGCTATAGCCCTCGAAAAGGAGTTGCGCATAACCTCTCTTTCAAGTTCTTTGTCTATTATTTTCTTTCCTCGGAATCTCTTTTCTAGTCAGATTTGATCCCATACCATAGAAAGGAGCTGTGGTCCAAGCGCTCTTGTAGAGCCGCGGATGGTCCCCCAAGCAAGATAGTAGGGGCTCGTCCGTCAAAGGGACGCTATGATGAGAAGGCTGACCCCCTTCTAAGACCCCGGGTGTGAGACTCATTTCCGCATTCCCATCGTCTGGGACTCTACGAGGCGAGATGGAATTGACTTTAGTAGTTGTATAAGTTGAGATCAGAAGCTCGAAAGAGTTGTATCAGGAGAGGAAGAAAGGAGTTTCATTCGGTGAGTATGATATCTTGAAGTGAGTGGGAAGTTAGTCTTCCACGCAGTTGAATAGGAAGCGAGACACATTGAAGAATATATGAAAGAAAGATTCCCCATGTACAGATATAGCTGAGTACAAACCGATGGTAGACTTGAAGAAAGAGAGACTTTCCACTTGCTCAAAGAGCCATTATGTATAATCAAGAATGTATAATAAAGACATCAGACCCCCATAAAGAAGAGAGACGGAGTCTGATCATTCCATTGAACTCACTAGTAATGCTGAAGTTTCTTTTTTGAGTGGTCTCATTGATATTGATTCAGATTCATATGTCCTTCTTCATTGACTCCTTCTTAGTCGAGCTGCTTCGCACCTGAATTTATCTACGAGCCCTTGTTTTTGGAATCCAAATAGTAGGTTCTAAAGGAAGAAAGATCAAGCCTAGGTTTCGGAATGCTCTTCGCCTTTAGGCTGAGTCCGCAGTTCGACCTGCCTTTCGTGCGTACCTAAACTACTACCATGAATCTTGTCTTTCAGTTCTCATTGTTGCCGAAGGCGAGACCTGACTTATAGTCGGATTTAGAGCGAAGCTGCAGCTTGGGAAAGAAGCAGCTTTCTTCCGATCAGAGTCCCATAGTTCCGATCCGGATCACGAAAGAGATACCTTCCCCGCAATCCCTGTCTTTTTTAGTCAAAAACGAGAAAGCAAATTCTGACGCTCAATCCCAAGAATCTACTTTGCACGCTAAGACAACCGAGTTGAAGGCAAAAGAAGGTCTTTTCTAAGAAGTTAGCATATGAAGAGGGAGCTCTTTCCAGTCTTGCCTGGCACTCCCTTCTTGACTCTTCGGGCTTTCTCCTCCTCTCCTGAGAATGAAAGCGATCTAGCGGACTGCAACTGATAATGAAAATCGATCAGTTCGTGAATTTATTCGCAAATTCTTTTCTTTTCTTTCTTTGAATTTGAGGTTCATGAGAAGATGATGTTAGTGATCCACGCCACTCAGCAGAAGGACTCCAAAAAATGAAATGAACAAGGTTCAAAGAATAATCATTGATCTCAGACTTGATATAAGAGAATAAGAAAGGAAGGAAGAAAGCAAAGATTCCCAGCGGCGAACAAGGAGCAAAGAATTTGCGAATAAAGTCAAGGACGAAGCATAAAGCTAGGAAGGACTCAGTGAACAAAGGGAAGAATGATCGAAAGGACTTCCTATCTTTGTTTTGGAAAGGATTGAGAAAGCATTAAGAAGGTGCGAAGGTTCAAAGAATATTGAGACCTACGGGAGAGGAGCGAGACCTAGAGGGAGAGAGATTTGGCGTGATTTCATTGCCCGCTGAAACCCATGAAAAGAAGAATTGGCGCAGCGGGTCGGACGAGTCGCAGTTCCTCTTGCCGTAGCGGATTAGGAGGGAGGGAGCTGGGCGAATACGGCCAGGCCAATGCGTCGGTACTCAGCCGCGGTGTCTGTGAGTCATTTCTTCGTTTTTTCTTTTGATTGTATCTTTCTTTTTTCAAGTCTTTCTAAAACCTTAATACGCTGATTCAGTTGAAAAAGTATAGAAGTCTTTGTGGAAGCGTAACCGAAGAGGGCTAGTCGGCCCACATTAAGCTAGAAGGACCCCTGCCTCTTTCATTCATCTGCAGAAGAAGCAGAGAATTCACGTCCAATTCAAAGCGGTCCGTGGTAGTTTCATTTCTTTCTCTCTATCTACGCAAAAGTCCATTCCTTCTTCTCTCATTCTTATTTATTCTATGAATCAATCTCTCTATTTATCATCAAAATACTAGGGAACTGAATACCTATCCTTTCCAGTCCAGGGGATCCTCTCTCGGGAAAAAGCAGAGCTGAGCACCGCCCCAGTCTTGCATATTCTAAGCTTCCTTTATTGGATTCTCGCTACGTGGGCGTGGGAGTGAGTGGGCCTAGGAAAGAGGGAAGAAGGAGGTCTTGAGAGATTGAATATTCTCATTATCAAAGAAGAATTCTCTGAGCCATTGGCATCCAGTCTCAGGTCCGTAATGAGATGGTGGGCACAGACCGAGAAGGTCCTAGTCTATCTCCTCGGATTCTAAAAGGTCTTCTTTCTTGCTTAGTGGTCTTCACTCTCATCTCTGAATCTCATAAATCACATCTGATAGTAGGCTAGTTGGAAGCCGGGTTGCATTATTCAAAGGGCAAGTCCCTTCCCAGATAGGAGGACCATTTCCAATCTCCATAGGTAAGGGGAAGTACCATTCTTTCTGGAAAGCTGAATGAGAACCTGAGTAGAGCGGGAAACTCCTGACGTCCGCCTAACCCGGGAGGGAAGGATTTCTATCTATCCATCACTACTGGTTAAGGCCTTTTGGGTTCGCAGTGAGGCCCGGTAGAATGGAATGTCTGATAAAGGAAGTCCCAGTGGAGATCGAAGGAATAGGGGACAAGGTGCTCGACCAACTAATCAGTATTAGGGAGAACTAATGAGGCTATTAGCTAAAGGTAGATTGCTTTCAAACTACTCGGACGGATCTCCGTGGAATTCAGACTCCCCTCTCCTTTCAGTCGAGCCGCTTTCGCTCTGAACCTTTCAGTCGAGCCGCTTTCGCTCTGAACCTCCGCACAATCTTGTCTTCAAGCCTTCTCCCTACGATACTCAGTCCCTTCTACCGCATAAGATGAAGGAGTGTAAGCGGGAGAGTAGCAGTCTATCCCATAAAAAAGAGAGGGAGGGAGATTTTCTTCTTCTGTGAGTGAATGGAAGTGCTAATTTACCGGCTCAAGTAATCATTCCAAGCCCTGGAAGTCTTCCTACTAGTCTGATTCCATTCCGGTAGTCACTAAAGTGCTTTCTTATTGGTTTGGATCAAGGAGTACTATCGAGAGGAATCTGAGCTTGAATCTAAGATCAACTTAGGAGATTTGACCACATTACTCCAAGAGAGAGATCGAATTCAACTGAGACTTATGACTTCTTATTCAGGAAAGATCTCATAGACGAGGGCCCAAGGACTCTGACTCAACTAATATAGTGATTCAAACCTAATTCCGAGTATTCCTATGCTATACGGTTCCTCAAATTCCCAAGACGGTCAAGGAAAAGGATACTCAGCAAAATAGGCTTCGGATTCTTTTTCTACTTATGAAAGGGAAAGAGCTTTTTTCTTTCTGATAGATCTAATTCCCCTTCTTCGCCGACCCGGACCTATATTCAGAGTTCAGTTACCTTGATGTGACCTTTGATCATAGTACTTTCTCAAATTCTTTGACCTGGTCTAGCTTCGAGATTCTGAGTTCTAGCTCCGCCCGGATACTGTAGGTGGAGCGGCCTCTAACCTTTCCAGGAGATCTCTAGCCCTCCCTAGCTATCACCCTCAGTCTTCCTAGCTTGATTCTCTCTCTTCCCTCCGCGTGATAGCTTGATCTTTCTTCTTCAATTTCAATGGATGATGAAATGAGATTTGCACTCTCAACTCAGTATGAATCAATGAACAAGGCTTTTGAATCAGAGAAAGAGAGTGAACTGCACACTTGAGTGTGAAGAGCATTATCAGATTTTCCCTTTCGCCCGCCTTGCTTCCGATTCCTATTTTTTTTAGCCTATTTTTTTTCTAGCTTTGCTTTCTTCTGAAAGATCTCACGGGATGACTGAGGACTGACTGCAATTTGAATGATCATTCCTCTTTCTTTCTTCTTATTCATGGGATCAAACCCGGGATTTTTCGCATTCAATGTACTAGTTCTTCTCTCCTATCTCATATTCTTAGACAAGAAATAGATAGGAAGGAAGGAGGGCTCTCCTATAATCAGAAAAGAATCAAGGTCAGACTCCTTCGTCTGCTATAAGAAAGCCTTCTCTAAGAATAAAGAATGCTCCTTCTCGGCTAAAAGTTAGCAGGATTGAACTAATAGTGAAAGCAAAAAGAGTAGAGTGCTCCCGGCCTAGGGCCAGCTAGGTGGGGAATTGCATTCAAACCCCCATTTTTTTCACATGATTTGGAGTCAAAGCAAACCCCTCGAGCATCATTCCCTTAACTCACATTCATTCACATCAAGAAGCCGACTACGCGGTTCAGAGGTCGTCCTTTGCCGAAGCATCTTTCTTCCTATGAGATTCAGAGTCAGCGCGGGTAGGACGAAGTCCGAAGCTAGCTTCGGAGCAGTCTTATCCGTTGAGGAAGAAAGGGTCCGGGGCGAAGCAGCTATCCCAATACTGAAAGAGGGTCGATCTAATTCACCGAGACGGAGAGGGTAGAGATCTGAAGTACTATTATCGGCAGTGAGTATGAGATCTTGAATAGGTGGAGTTCTCATCTCGGATGAGGAATGAAAAGAGATTATTCTATTGAAATAGAGTAGCCCACGGCTTAGACCTTCCCAAGAGGTTCAAAAGACGATCAGGAAGAAAGCCCCGAGGTTCGGACAAGCAATTATTCTCTTTTCATATCTACTCTGATGATCAATACTGCTTTCCCAAGGCAAATCTCAGAAGTTCAGTCAGAAAAGATCAGACTCCTTCTACGCCTTCAAAGCCCGTACTAACTAAAAGGACTCTCCTCACTCGACCAGGACTAAAGGGAATGCTAAACCTGTCAAATGGAATCCTAGATGGACTCGTGATAGAATGCCAATTGAAGTAATGAGAGGCTCTCGACCAATAAGAATTCGGCAATTAGCTTATCCCATAGGATCGACCTCTCCAGTACCAGTATCGGAGCTGCTCCACGGGCCATTGAATAAGAGGGAGGGGTATTCTCTCTTTCATCAGAGTAGAGAAGTAGATCTTGCTTATCTTTCCGTGAGTATTCTCTCTTTCATCAGACTCAGCTCCCCCGTTTTGGGTCTCCACCCCATCGACCGGGGAAGAGGAAGACTACTCAGTCGATCTTTCTCACTTGAACCCTAGCTCGAGAGTACCAGCTATCCGACGGATGTCTTCTTCTTATTAGTTGCGGAAGCCTCAGTCTGATAGGATGCGCATGCGGCCGAGGTTATCATATCTATCCCCTTATTCATAAGAAAGGAGTCTCGGAACAGTCCTAGTCCTACTCAGTCGATAGCCGCCCAGGAAGAAAGGGAATGAGATAGTAAAGACTCTCCATCTCCATGAGTTCGTGCGCCTGTGCACATTCTGTCTTTCATTCTCAGTTTCCGCAAGGGGACATTCAGATAGGGGGGAAGACTCATCCGTCCCGATAGGGGCAGGGTAAGATAAAGACAGGGTGCGGGGGGTATCTAACGACTGGAAAGCTCCTGACTCGGTTATCATACTTATTATAATGAATAAGGAGTGTGTGAGGATGAGATCTTGGAGTTTCAGAAGCTAGGTAAGAGAAAGAGGAATAGGTTGAATGAGTCAGCGAAAGATCAATGAAGAAGGCTCAATCTAATATGAGAGTTCAATGAGACAAATCTTCCTTGAATGACCCTATCTTTTCTATAGGTTATCATATCTTATTCGGATTAGTTGAGAGATCGATCGGATAGTAGCCGTCTAACTTCAATAGAAAGCGATACCGGACGGGACGAGTGGAAAGAGGTTGGGGAGGCAGTCGGGCAATCTCTCTCGGTTGAGGAATAGGAAGACTTAGTCGGAGTGGAAGAGGTCAATGTCCAAATATGAAAAGCATATGCTAACTTCTCCTTTCAATGCGTCAACTCAATGAACAAGGGCTTGATCTTAGGAGGCGGCCTAGTGGCGGATGAAAGATCCGTTGATCGATCGGCGCAAACGAGAACCTCTCTTTACTATTTTCAAATAAAGTGAAAGAAAGTTCAGGATTCCCACTACGCGGAAGAGGCATCAAAATTCCATTCTTCTAATATAATAATAGAATAAGAGGACATTTTCAGATTCAAAGACATAAGTCAGACTCCGCGGAGCCTATTAAGCTACGTAGGACCAGGACTATCCACTGAAAGTCTCAAATCAGTGAATAAGGAAAGACTTTGGAAGGGTTGACTATGTGCTAAGAGGGTTAGAACCATGCGTGACTACCAATGGGGGATTCGGCAGAGACTTTTGAGACCCGATCTTATAGTGGCATTCTCTTCTCCCCTCGAAAGGAAGAGCTTTTTTCTTTCCTGCTCAGTAAACATAGGTATAGATTCAGATGCGGGATTAGCAGGAACTCTCTTTGATCTTCTTCAAAGCGGACTCTGGTCTTCGGCGCCTCCAACTATTTTAGCTAAGCTAAGGACAAGCCAAGCCTTAAGTGAGAATCTTGCTTTTCAGAAAGTAATGGTCGAGATCGATATCGCCGGGCTAGTGCGGCTCGAGGAGAAGATAGGCAGCTCGACTCCTCGCATCATATTTTCTGTAGAAAGGCAGAGTACAGATATGATTTTTGAACTAGGTTCTGAATATATGGATGGGCGCAATGGCACTTCGACTGTAATCAGAGGCCGAGGGAATCTGTCATTTCTCTTGGAAAAGGGAAAGGCTTGAGATTTTCTTTTTTCTATCTGAAAAGAACCTACTCTCGACGAGAAGAGCCTTGACTTTCTATCTGAAAAGCGCGGGAGCGTTCTAGCAGCTTGCTTCAACTTGACCTTCTTATCGATATACGAGATTTGATCTTCTTTCCATTTTCTTTGAAGATCCGGAAGTCACCTTTTCCTTTCCTTGGGCAGTACCTCTCAACCGAAAGAGATAATGAAACTTTGCCCGCAATAGGGAAAATCTCATTCAAGGCTTGTTGATTATGAAATACATATAATGAGCTTAAGTGAAAATGACTCGTAACGGCAGTTTGTAGATAGTTCATGGAAAGTCTCTCTTGAAGAAAGTTCTCCATCGCTTGAAACTCTGCCAGCCGCTTACCGCCTTCTCCGAGACCGCAGTCCACTATCTTCGAGCTCCATTGGGCGCCTGGGTTTGATCTTTTCAGGTGCTAACTCAAAGATCGAGATAGAAAGCCACAACTATCTCATACTCAATGAGAATTGAGTTCTATTACGAGATTGAGAAATTCTTCTTTATGAAATTCATAGACCGAGCTCCTTCTAACCTCTCCTACTCTACGAACTGAAACATAGCTTCTGAAACAGGAGACCCTCTGGATCCGGATGTGACCTTTTCTTTTCATCCCCTTCTTCTCTGAAAAGCAGTTCCATTCCTATTCACTCACTCGGCCGGCGACCACTAAATCTGGTTTCCGATTGAGGCGCCCTACTTTGGAGAGTTTTGAAGCAGAAGAAAGCCCTTGGTCTTTGACTCTCAAAATGGGGTTTACGGGGGGGTTCCATGTGTGTTCACATCTTTTCTTCTCATCTCACTTTGGGATCTCGTTTTCACAAAGGCCGACGTTAGGAAAGAGATAAGGCCGACGGCCTAGGTCAAGAGATCTAGCAAGAGCAGACTCTTGTTCAACGACAGCTTCCACAGCTACAACGGCTTCTGATGAAAGTGAAAGAACTTCAACATCGTCCCCTGCCGCAAGCAAGATCTGGTCGAGACGCTGCCGGTTCTTCCTATTTGGATGAGAATTCCCTATCTGCCTCCCGATTGATGTGAAAATCTGCCTTTTGACCGCTCCGGAGGTTCAATCTAATATGAGAAGACTGAAGAGGAGCGCACACTGGAGGCACTACATCTCCTACTATACTAAATAGGGTTCGAAGAAGATCGACTGTCTTGGAGATAGAGAGATTATCAGACTCCTACTACGCGGCACGGAATAAGACGGAAGAGGAGAAGTACGAAGGAGCTCTTTCTTTGCACTCCTGAACAGTCCCTTATTATTGAGGTTCTTCTCGGAGTATTCGTCTTCGCGACTATCTTTCTCTCTTTCATTCATGCGCTTCCCTTCTCATATTTCATTGAACCTTCCCTTTCATTTTAGTAGGTTCTCGCTTCGCTTCGCGCCTCTCGAGTTTCAGATAAAGAGTCAAATCTTTGAAGAAAGAAGCATTGACATTACAATCCGAGTCAATTCATCAATCAGCCCTTCTTTCTTTTAGCCTTATCATGAAAATGAGCATGAAAGAGCTGCTACTGAAGAAAGAGAATGAACCTCTCCTAGGTGATCTTCTTCAACTTATGCAGCTAGAACGACTGCAAGGGCTACTTCCGCAACAGAACCTACTTCCGATCCATCCGACTTTAGAGAGTGAAACCGGGTTTTCGTGCTCACTAAGCCAAAAGGTGGATGCCCACTGCGCTCAAAGACTTTGAATCCAAAAATACAGGATAAGATGTCAAAATCTTGAAAGTCAGGTGGATGGCTATTCAGGCTATCCGGGAAAGAGCTTAAGAAGGAAGGATGGAAGTTGGCACCTCAAATTAGTCTTTTCGAGCGGTCCGGAGTCCGAAGGACTATCCTAATTTCATGCCCTTCTCTTTATCAATGAGCTCCTCTCCTTATCAGTCGAGCCTCTATCTTCATTCCTTCTACGTAGCTGAATTTCCTCTTGACTTCTGAATTCTACCACCATTTTCATCTCATTTTTCTATATCTTTCTATATATATATATTATCAAAGAGTAGAAGTTCATATTCCATCAAGAGTCAAGACGAGCGAAAGCGGCTCGACTCCCACGGGGCCGGAGAGGAGCGAAGCCACTCGACTGAGGTTAGGAAGGAGAGGAGCGAGACTGTCAGAGAGGAAAAAAGAATGATCGAAGCATCTCTTTTTTTGTTTATATATGATAATCTCTCTTTCCTTTATCTCTTTTCTAGCTTAAAAAGACAGATTTCTCTCTTTTCTTGTTTATATATGATAATCTCTCTTTCCTTTATCTCTTTTCTCTTTCCTCCTTGTTCATTGACTTTTCTTGATCAATCTCTGAATGAATGTCTTAAGCAAATGATCAGAGATCAACTCATCCTTTCTTTCATTGCGTTTTCCCGTCTTTTTTCTTGCAAAATGGTCCTTTTTCTCATCTTTCTATTTAACGAAAATAGAGAAAAAATTCAAGATTTTGAATGAAAAGTTGCTACTTTATAGGCCCAAAACCTAGCTTTTTCTTCATTTGAGCTAAGAAAAAGAAGAAATTGAATATGTCAAAATCAGTCAAAAAAGATCTTTTCTCGGTCCGAAGTTAAGCTACTCCAGATGAGTCTGAAATCCATATTCATCTTCAAGGTGCGAAGGAGCGAAAGCGGCTCGACTGAGGTTAGGAAGGAGAGGAGCGAAGGTACTCGACTGATAAGGAGAGGAGCGAAGGTACTCGACTGATAAGGAGAGGAGCGAAGGTACTCGACTGATAAGGAGAGGAGCGAAGGTACTCGACTGATAAGGAGAGGAGCGAAGGTACTCGACTGATAAGGAGAGGAGCGAAGGTACTCGACTGATAAGGAGAGGAGCCCGACGATTATTATTCAATTCAATAAGTCGACTCAAAACAATAGGCTTCGAAGAAGCTCGACTAAGAAGGAGTCAATGAAGAAGGGCGTAGCTTATGTAAAGGAGCGCAAGTGAAGAATGAGAATGAGTTCAGGAAAGGCGAAGGAGTGGAGGATCGAAGCATATACGCCGTATAATAGGCTCCCCGTATGCCTTCCCAGTTGGAAAGGAAGCAGCTGCCCGGTAAGAGTGATCAGTTGTTGGTGCAGAAGCCCACTCCTAGGTTGCGATGCTCGACAAAAAGGTGCTATCTAGTTCTTGCCCACTACGCGGTAATTGACTTCCGTACCGTCAGAGGCTAATATATGCCGAATCCACGAAGAAGCAGGAGAGTCATAAAGCGTAGTCGCTAAAAGCGAGAAAGAGTGAATGGGATTCCCCATCATCAGTCGAGTTGGCAAGGGCACAGACGAATCTGTCTCGGACGGAAGGACTAGCCTCAAGCTATTTCTATTAATGTAGGGTCTTGCAGTGGGTATTCTCATAAGTGAGTAGCTCTTAGCATCTTTCACTCGGTTCCCCAACTCCTATTATTCGTACTCGTATTCAATCTTTCGTCAGCCCCTGACGGTCAGGGTGCGGGGAAGATCAAGCAAGGGAAGAAGGAAGCCGAGTAGGACAAGAAGGCTCAGTTGAGGCGGCAGTTTCCGTTGAAGTAGCAGCTTCTTCAGTTGCAGTCGTTGAAGTAGTTGTGGTTGGTCGGATGCCTCATCTCTTGACCAAGGCCGTCGGCCTAAGCTTGAACTCTAGGGGATAAAGGTAGCAATCTTTCGATCAGACAATGAAGAAATCAGCGCCACTTTATTCGCGCGTAACTCATGCATACCCGGACGATCGATTCAGAGATGAGGCTGAAACTGCTTCAACTCTTTCTGAGGATGAGTATACTTCAAGAACGAAAGCTAGATCTCAGGCAAATAGCCTTCTTCATTCCTCTTGTTAAGAGTTCATCGGTTCTCAGAAAGGAGACGGAGTTATATCAGTCGATCAGAGTTAGGCGAGAGCTAAACTAAAGCGAGAGGTTCGATTCGATCTGGTGGATGGATGGCGGAGATCTAGGCCTTACCTTCGCTAACAAAGGACCTGCCCGTCTTGACCTGAGATTGAGTAGGAAGATAGGCAGGAGACTACCCTAAAGCGCTTTCAGATCAAAAGATCTCGGAAGGGGGATCGGCAGATGAAGCAGAGTCTGCAGTTGAAGTAGAAAGAAGCTTTTTGAAAAAGCGGCAGATTCTGACTATTGTATATGATCAAAGATTCCCAACTCACTATATTCACTCAATTCTTGGTACCCGGCGAGACCGCCAAAACCTGTGAACCTTATAGGGGAGTCAGCAAGTAGCTCATATTTCAGACTGAAATAGGAAGACGGACGAACCATCAGTCGGCGCCATTAGAAGCTGCCTCAGCTGCAGAGTTTGTTTATACGAGGTAGTCATAGGACTGAATCTCAGTCAGAAGCTAGAGTAGGGTCCCCGTCCCCTGAAGTTGGGGAGTCCCGAGTCTCATTCATATGCTTGGCATAGTATTCTCTCTTTCCTTAGCCCCTCCTATAGTCAGTAAGGTCAGACCGAAGCGCCTAAAGCTAGAAGAGGGTGGAATAAATCAGTCCTTCGTCTCTAGCTTTAAGCAACCGGAGGCAAGGCGCGAAGCGAAGAAGGAAGACAAAGAAAAGACAACTCAAGAGGAGCCGTAGTTAGGAGTCTTAAAGAGCGGCTGGATCTTGAATCAGAAGACAGATAAAGATCAGTACGAAGAAGTAGAAATAGGGCGGGACCGAGCGAAGGAGGGAGAAGAGGGCGCAAGGGAGTCAGCAGAAGAGGGTGAAGGAGCGTGATAAAGCCGCTTGACCGTATGGGAAAGGAGGGAAGTGGCTTTTTTCTCGGAGAAAGATCAAGCCCTTGTTCATGGAGTTGAAGGCGAAGTTTTTGGATAGTCTTGCATCCGTAGCAGTTGAAGAAGTCGCTTTTTCAGTTGAAGTGGCAGCAGAAGTGGAAGTTCCCCCTTCAAGGGGATCCGTCGTCCCAAACAAAAGGTAATTGCTAATTATCCGAAGTGGCTGGATTTCTCTTTCTTCAGTAGCCGCTTTAGTTGCTGCATCAGTTTCGTGCGATTGATCAGATCGGGTAGCTCTTGAATGAGATCGTATTGCCTAAGGCTTTCAACTCAATTTCCTATTCACGTCACGTAGCAGTGAGAAGAAAATACCCTTTTTTGACTGACGGCTTTCTTCTTTCCTTCCAAAATGCAGTTAATGGAATCAAGAGGTCAAAAGGACGGGGAAGCGGGGGAATCTTTCCTTTCTGGAGAGGTTAGGCACCCCATCGACCGAGTAAGAGAGAGTCAGAGTCCGTGGGAACTTTGAATCGGGGTTTTTGCTTCCATTCCAAATGTACCATTTTCGCGATTTATTCTATTATCTAGAAAATAGCTCTTCAATCTATTGATTTGAGATTCAAACTTGCGTCTTCCCCTGCTGCAAACCCGGAAAATGGGGAGATCGGAGCCCTTGGGATGGGGAGAAGGGTATGTATGAATCCGCCCACTCCGCGGTAGCATGAGTAGGAGAAGTATGTGATCCCTTAGCCCTTTCAGCTCCACCTGAATTAGTGGGCCCAGGAACCCTTGGAGCAGACTAGCTCTTACCTGCCTCTCTTTAATCAGTCCCTGTAAAATCAAAGTCATCCGTTCTCGTCCCGCGCGCAAACATTGAGAGTAGTGTGGTATTTTGACGATAAGCCTAACCTCTCTTTCTACAACTAACTCTCGCTTCTGATCTCAACTTCTAGAACGTAGTAAAAGGTAGTTGCCATCTCGCCTAAACCTCTCATCCTTTTTCCACTTGGCTAATTCCCGGATGAATACCAGGGCAAAAGGCGGATTATGAGTCCATTTTGCACATCTTTTCCCCTTCGGAGGCAAAGCTGCTCGAGCCACGGGCAGAGAAATATGGGGATCGACTTCCAGAAGTGGTGAAGGAGCCGTCGCAGGAGTCGCTGCAGAAGTTCGTCTTTGTTCTAGTTCAGGTTCTATAGCAACTACGCCCCCGAACCTTTGAGGATGCTTAGTGGTAGGGCATTTCGTAAGGCCTAAATAAAGGCCGATTGATCTTGGTACTTTGATTCCAATGATTGTAGTAGGCGAAGGACTTGTTCATGGAACTGATTTTCATTTGCTTATTAGCTCAAATTCATCAAATGCTAGTAAGGGCTCGTAGAGAAATTAAGGTGCGAAGCAGAATCAAGCTAGGAAGGCCCGAAGAAAGGAGACTGAAAGGTTCGAAGAAAGTCGACTGATAAGGAGAAAAAGAAAAGGAGCGAAGGTACTCTACGAAAAAAATATAGGAGAGGAGCGCTTAGGAGTTTCAAGCTCATTCCTTCCTTATTCTGCCAATGTTAAGGAGCAAAGAGCGTGAAATTCCACTAAAAGGCGGGGAATTTGAAAAAAAGTCATTTATGAAAGAGACAAAGAAAGGAGTGCAACTCAGGAAATTCCACTACCACTAATAGGACCACTCAAACTTCCGCCTGAAATTCATGGATAGGGCGTGGGTTCTCAGCGAAGAAAGCCTACCTTCCTTATCTAATAAATAGTAATTAGCTCCGCGAAGTTCATAATCAGATATAATAAGATGGTATGGGTGTAGATAAGAATCTGATTATCTTAAGACGTAAACTCACTCGAGCCGGAGGCTGGGTTTTAGCCAAGTTTGAAAGGATGAGTTTTCTCCGTTCTCATTTTATTAACATAAGGCTTTCGTACAACTAGCCTTGAAATCAGGTAAGCTTCCAACCCAAGGAATAGAGACTGGGAATGAAATTACCGCCTCCGTCCTATTAGTGGAATGAATGAGTCCGGGAGTCCGGAGGACAGGTCGAGCCCCTAATAAGATAAGAAGAGTGAGGATAACCTATTTTAGAAAGTCAGCAGATCCTAATTAGAGTCTTTGAATTTCATGTCTAGCAGAATACATCCGGGAGCTTCCGGTCTCGTCAATCTGGTCTGAGGCAACCTTCTCTCTCTGGCTTGAATCTCCTTTACTCATTCGTCTTTATCTTACCGAAAGGTAGGCTTCCTCTTTCTCTTATTCATGAAATTCCCTAGGCTTTCCTTCTTTCAGTTTCTGGAAATCTTCCTCTTTCAGTGACCCCTCCGATCTTCTTCCCTTTTCAATCCTTGCCGATTTCTCAACCTAGGGGAAGACCCTCGCTATTAGGGGGTTCGACCTTCAATATATAGAAGGATAGCTAATGCCAGGGGGGGAAAAGCCCAGCACGCTCTCTCCTTTTATTTACGGATTTCTTCATGAAGGAAATGAAAATCAATCTTTTTTCCTAGGGCAAAACTCAAAAAGCAGAAAGGGAAAGCAAGAAAAGGAAGTTTTGAATGAGTACCTTGATATAATGCCGCGGGCCGAGTTTCATGAATTTGTATTAGGGTCAGAGAGGGAATTCGACCGGTGGGGGTAGGCCCAGGAAGAGTGGAGAGGTGGGGAATCCTTGACAAAGAGTCATAAGAAATGCTCCACTCAGCTCTTGAACCGCGTAGTGGGTGAGTAAGGTCACGGATTGACCAGATCGGGTGGGATTGAATCCGTATTCACTTCCCGGACCCTTCTCCCCTTAATTCCCTAGATCAGTCGAAGGGTATTTCATCCGTTAAGGCAGTATGAGATCTTTCAAAGGCTCGGTTTCAAGAGGCAAGGATACCGCGTAGTGGGATCGGGTGGGGCGGGGAATTAGTAGGGTTCATTCTTTCTTTCCCACGGAGCGGTTCAAAGATTCTTTCCGTCTCATTCATTCAAGAATCTTCGTCTGAGTCCGCTGGAGCTCTTTATCGGTGCGAGTAAAGATGGAGGAATTGTGAAGATAAATCTTCTCATGAGAGAAGAGGAAGGGCGCGCGAACTAAGAAGAGAGTCGAGTTGGACAAAGCAAGAACTAAATAGGAGCGGCTTTCCCGATTCCTTAGGCGAGATCTAATTGAGGAGATCTTGTGCAAGGTTTATGAGCGAGAGAGGAACCCACGGAGCGGTAACTCTCATCGTCGCAAGGGCTGGAGCCTATGCTTTCTTTATCATGAGATCTTTCATTCTCATTCAGTTTATAGAAGGAAGTAAAGAAGTCAAGAATGAATCTTTCATTCTATGGATATCCATGAGGAATTTATTTGCTCATGAAAGAGATCTCGAGAGAAGACAGCGTAGCAGCGAAGAAAGCAAGAAGAGAGCTAGAGGAGAAGAAAGGAGGGTGTGGTCTCGCAGCGGAACGGAGATCCTCTTCTGCGCCCTAATCTTGGAATCTGAATTCATGGGTTCAGATAATGCAATTCCGGGAAAAGAAAGAACCTCGCTTCGCCCCGCGAAAGATCACCCACTCCGCGGTTCAAAGAATTTGAGAAGTCGGCGATTGATATGAAATATTTCATGAAAGTGCTTTCGAGGCACCTTCTCTTCTCTTTCTCTTAAAGTAGTAATTCAAGCTCTGCGAATGAAAAGATATAATAAGATATTTTCAGTCTCAAGCTCTTCTCTTTCTTGTACTCTCTTAGATCTCGCCTTCTTCCCGCGCCGCTACGTGGGTTACCTATCCGCCGAGAAGTTCTAGAAAAGACCTTGAATCTCAAAAATGGAGGACTACCGGTTTACCGGGTTTATTCAATTCTCTCAAGGTATTTTGACTCGAAAAAATAGTAGAAATCCCGAATCCGGGGTTCAATTCATTCACGTGGAGGTATTAGCCCCACGGAGCGGTATTGCAGTCATTACACATGGGCAAATCCTCTCCCGTGTAGTGGGGGTCGAGCAGAATAGACTCGGCCGGTCTCCTCAATCTGGTGCAAGGCTTGCAGAGAATGAGATCCGATTCCGAGGAGATGATAACCTCATTATAAGATAAGGTAGATAGAGGAAAGCCGAATCGATTAAGATCGCCTCCTAACCTCTCTGCTTTCCTCAAAAAAGACTGATGACTTAGGATGGTTCTAACCCTAGATCTCTCCGAAACCTCGAGCCAATATCCCTATATCGCTCCTCCCTCTCTTGCTAGCCCCGTCCTCCCTCTTGGTCCTGACTTTGTATGTCTACCTCTTCTCAACTTCCTCTTATCTTTCTTATAAGCCCTTGTCCCTCTCCGCAACCTCTCGCCTCTTCTTCTTTATCTCTTTCTTTATCGCCCTTCGTACCTGGCCCGGCTCGTATTCTAGAAATGAAGCAGGTCAATGCCCACTCTGCGCTTATCATATCTCCCCCATACTTTGGAGCAAGGTAATTCTCCTTGATGATTCTACAGAAGAAGAGAAATGAAACTACCACGGACCGGTGAGAATATAAAGACCCCCACGTAGCGGGAGAGGAGGTCACTTCAAAAGTCATTCCCGGGCCCACGTAGCGGCCTAGTGGCGGAATGAAGGAGAGACCAGTTCGAGCACCAAAGAAAGAGGAAGCAAAGATTGAGGAATGCTCTTGCTCGACCGATAGGGAAGAGGAATGAAATAGCTCGACCGATAGGGAAGAGGAATGAAATAGCTCGACCGATAGGGAAGAGGAATTCTTAGACAGTGAGGGAGGATAGGAGAGCTTTCTCCGAAGCTAGTCGGGCCGGAAGCCCTAACTCAGTAAAGGCTGAGGAAGTGCTTGAATAGGATCCTCGGTCCTCATATGCTCACCCGAGTTTCATGAATAATAGGAAGATAAAGGCTGCGCGAAGCTAACCAGGCTGAATTAGATTGATAAGAAGTGAGTTTACGAACGAGATAGAAGAAAGGAGACTTGACTACCTTGATCAGAGCTAAGCTCTCTTGTAGTCCAGAATATAATAGAGGGAAAGGACGAGATTTTGACTCCCCTTCCAATGCCAACTTATACCTATTTTCAGTCTTGCTAGCCGAAGACGGAATACGGAAACTTCCCATACACTACTCAAAAGGCTCAAGCTAAGCATTCGCTACCTCGCCCAGCTTCCCAGCAACCTGACTCTATAGCGCGCCCCTTTCAACCTAGGTTAGGCAAGAGAGAAGGACCTTGGTTCTGGTACAGATTGATGATCCCTACGCCCCCGTCTTGACCACGAATCCTGACCCGCCTTACTTAGTGAAAGTCTCTCCTATTCTTTGAGTTCCATGAATGAGTCCTACGTCCTATTAGTTAGTGGAATGAATGAGTCAAGAGGACTGGTCCGAAGGTTATGAAATAGCTCGACTCCCACGGGGCGGTTCGAAGAAAGTCGACTGATAAGGAGTCAATGAACAAGGAATTTCATAAAGAAAGCGAAACGACTGTATTATAATATTAATAGGAGTGGTATTATTCAATAGCTCTCCAAATAATAAGGGGCGGTTCGAAGAAAGTCGACTGATAAGGAGTCAATGAACAAGGAATTTCATAAAGAAAGCGAAAGGACTGTATTATTATAAATTCAGGAGTGCAACGAAAGAAATCCATATCAAAAATAACCTTCGGACGGTTTTGACTTAAGGAAGAAGAAAGTCCAATAAATAACCTAAAATAAGTACGAAAGAGAAAGCCTAGGAGTAGGAGGCTCAAAGAATTTGAGGAGGACTCAAAAGTGAATGGAAGAAAATGCCCCCCAACACTTAGTGACTCTTATAGGGAAAAGAAGCAAATGCCACCACAAAACAAAAAGTGGGGGAATTTGAGGTCAGATAAATGAAATAGGAAAGTAGGATCAAAATGAACCCCCAAAAAAGAAAAAGTGGGGTCGGGTGTTGAAGTCAGCTATCCCTATCCCGTAGGGGAGAGGGTCTCTATCCCGGAGGCTAGAATACGACTGATATTCCGAAGCAGCTTTCCCAATACTGAAAGAGGGGAAGGGGATTACTAATTCCCCCTTTCCTTCCTTGTCTTTTCATCGGAATTCTCTCTCGAGGGAGAGGACGAGACTTTGAAGGTCTTTTTCACCCATGAGTCTTTGTTTGCTCTGATGCTCAGTCTTCTGTATTCTATACATATTCATTCATCGGTTAAGTGATAATGAGAATTTCACTAGGCCCAGGAGAGGCGGAGTAGGAGTTGAGAGAGTGCAGTGAGTTCACGAGATAATATAGATCAAAATAGAAGCTTGCTTTCTTTACTGCGGCATAAATCAACGGATTTCCGAGACAAGTGAAAGAAATATTGATTCTCAGTTTCAGAAGTGGCTCCCCAATATCAGTCTCGACCAAGCGGGGCATCCGTCCCTCTTTCATAGCAAGCTGTGTAACCTCAAATCAAAAGGAAGGAGAATTCTCTCTTTCGGAACTTTCAGATAAGAGGAAGACTTAGGCGGGGAAGCCTTATCCTATCTCTCCCCTTATTCCGGTATTTGTCTTCTGAAGTTCAGTGAAAAAACTCTTTTGGAAGACGGACTCAGAAAGACTACCTCACTTCTTATCTGATTATATCTCCATATCAGCCATCGAGCCTTCTCCGGGCTGGGATAAAGAAGGTTCTTTATGTAAATCAAAGGATAAATAGGCCACCATCTCATTCGCCCATGGATGAATTCAACCCCTTTTTCGAAAGGAAAGGCCTTATTGTACACAAAAGCCTCCCGCCAACCTTGTCTTCTTCCTAGCGCGATCGAGCAGAATAGCGCACCTCTCTCGTGGCTTTTCCTTGTTTTGGAATCACTGCCTACCTTCAGAGAAGGGGAAGATCTTTCAGAAAATCAATCCAGCAGTAAGCAGTACAGAGGCCCTACTCAAGAGATCTAACCGCGCCGTACCAATTGGGATTCTATTCCATTCAGATAGTGAAAATTGATTTGACTCGATGAGATATAGTACTTCCGCGAACCGCACCCTTTCGTACTCAAGAGATAATGAAAGAGAAAGATCTCCAACTCGGCTTATTCACACCTGCCCCGATGCCTCAACGGATCATGCCCTTGCTGGAACAAGAGATACGGAATAAGGGGAGAGTTTCACTTAGTAGAGCATCTCTTTCTGGATAGCGGCTGATAACCTAACTCATTCTTAGTCGCAACAGAGTTTTCTTCCTTCCATCTTGCCTAGTCATAAAAAACACATTCCAAAAATTCAATGAGATGAATGAAATGGGCTGATCCCCCTATATCTATATATGTGCGGTGCAAAGTGCCATTATTCATAGTGACTTTTTGACATCTTCCCCCGGTTCAGGTGAGTATAGTGAAAAAGAGGTCCGAACCCCTCCGTGGGTTCTGTGAAAAAGCCTTTTTCCGTCAGGAGTTCCTTTTCTACTTTTTGGTGTAAAGCACGAACTGGGGGTGGTCCTCACCGCGTAGTGGGTTCTTATCGTCTTATTCCTTTCTCTAAGAAGAAGTTGCTTTCGCAAAGAAGAAGTTCTTGAAATTTCTCTTTATTCCTTTGAGTAGGGAAATCCCCCATTTTGCAAGGTTTTGACGTAGGTTCAAAGCTCATTGATAAGGGCATGAAAAAGATGTAAAAAAAGATCTTTTCTCGTTATCATTTGAATATGGACAGTCAAGAGTCGATCATTCTTCTCAACTCCCACGGAGCGGTGCGAAGCAGCTCGACTAAGAAGGAGAGGAGCGGTTAGGAGCAAAGAATTTGCGAAGGAGAGGCGGAAAGAATTTGCGAGGCGCAAAGAATTTGTGGAGTCCTTATCCTTTGAATTTGAAGGAGTGCAAGTCAGAACCATTAATTTGGCCTCCGAGAAGACGGAGCGGGATCTCTTTCTTCCCTTTAGTAGATTGATTCTCAGTCGCTTCTTTGTTTTAGTGACTTTATTCAATGATCTTTGAGCCTTTATTCGCAAATGCCTAATGTTAATATGGATTTCTTTCGTTGCACTCCTTAACATAATAAGGGATAAGGACTTTCGCTCTCAAATTCTTTTCGAATTCCACACTTGAAGTCAAGAGAGCTTTTCTTTATCGTCTATCCTTTGAAATCATTACCATCTGATGACTGAAATCTGCGAATTCATATATGAAATAATCGATCCTCAAATTCTTTGATCCTTGAATCAATATAGAATCAGTCCTTTATAAATTGATGACTGAAACCTCTTATCAACTCTAACTTCTTAGTCTTTATCTACTATGCTTAGGCCTCTTTCTCTACCAACTCTTAATAAAGAGCCAAGATTACTACTTATATCTTTTTCATATCTTCTTATTACGAACCACTTATATATAATTTTCGCGGAGCTAAGCTTCTTTGTGCTCCTAGTTGGATCCTGACTGACCGGATTCTGTCTCGGGGCGAAGCAAGAAATAAAGAGAGCTTTTCTTTATCGTCTATGTCTTCCTGTCTTCTTCGGTAAGAAAGATCTTTTTTTTTCCCGGGCCGCCTTTCGATTTGACTCTTGGGATGATTCCAGGCGATCGGATAGTCAAATACCGGCATCGGGGAAGAATGAGACATAGGATCGGTTCGGGTAGACGAGGTCAGACCGGTGGGCTCTTGAAGCTGAAATCGACGAAAGGGAACCGCAAATTCTTTGCCCCTTGAATCAGATCGAAAGAGAGGCCTCAGCGGATCGGCTATCATATTTGGGTCGGCCAGAATCAGTCTTGGATCCTCGTAGAGAAGGCTCAAAGCAAATTAAAGACGTTCGGACTCCTGAGGAAAATTCTCAGTCGCGGAGAGCAGCCGACCTAGAGATCTGAATCTGACCATAGGCGAGACCTTATATATCCACTTAGAAAGATTTCATCCCTTGATTAGAGTCGCTTTTCTTGCTCTGCTTTAATAAGAGTGTCCCCGCCAGAATGCAGAATATAGGGATCGGGGTCTTTCTATGCGAGCCCTATTTCATGATTGAGGCCATTACCCCTACCCTAGTGATTTCTGAAAAAGAACTGAAGACAGGCGCACCATCAAAATAGGTGGGATCACTAAACTTCTCATCTCACTTGGCTAATTCCCGGTATTTTGGGCAGGAAAAGTAGGATTGGATTTTCTCGGGACTGAGGGGGCCGCCTTGAGAGGGCGGTGCTCTGACCAATTGAACCTCAATCCCAAGGTGTACAGCATAGGAAGATTTCCTTGCCTCATCAAAGGCTGATGGATTTACTGATCTCAATCCCATTTGACTCGCTCCTTATCAACTCAAATTCTTTGAGCCTCTTTCACTGAAAAAGCATAAGGCAGACCGATTTCATCAAAGCGCGGTCAGTCTATTCCGCGAAACCTGAAAATCTACCCGTATGAATGACCTCTTCTTTCTTCCTGGAAGCGAAGGCGATAGGGATCAGAAGTAGCTTAGCCGTATTCAAAGTCAAAGAAAGATGTGTGAATTGCCTTTTTTCATTGATTCCTTAACGAAGGCAAAAGGCTCGACTAACCCGGCTGGGGAATCCTTACCCAGTAGCCCCGAGATTTCTTTGCCTCCTTTATCTTACTACTTACTCATAAAAGAATGAAAGACGAAAGCCTTCTCAAATTTATGCTGACTCTTCAGAAGAGGAATGAAGAGGCTTGTAGGTCTCGCGGTCGGAAGGGGGAATGAATAGGGCTGGCTGGGCCATACCCGAAGATTGACCCCTCACTACCTCATATAATATGAAAGGCCCTTCTCTATCTCGTACTGCAAGCGCAAAGGGTGCGCCTTAGCACTCCGGATGCACGAGAAAGAAAAATATGGATCCCAATACCAAAAGGCAAGAGTACTAGCTAGTTGCATTTCATTTTCCTCGTTAGGAAGATGCGGTCCGGTATTCCCAGAAAGCGAAAAGAAATTCCCATTTTGCGGTGATTTCAAACTCTCTCCCCGGGGCAAGCCCGTCCAGTAAGAGATTCTTTCTGTCCTAATTCCCTCTCTTAAGCAAATGCTAACCACAAGAAAAGAGAGAATGAAAGATGGTTCCCCTTCTTGAATTTGAGCATATGGCTTTGATTCGAGCGTATCAAATTTCTTTTGAGTCCAATTTGACGAATCCCATTCCCCACCTATGTCCAAAACCATGAAAATTCTTTTCCCGCGTAGTGGGAAATTGGATAGGTAGTCGAATCTTATCCCCGGGATGACTCGTATTTGAGCATGAAAAGAAGATGAAAGAGGTTCAGGTGTAAAAGAGAGTCGGACTGGTTAGCCCGCCCAGCCTGAAAGTCTTCTCAATTCTTGGTACCTCCGAGGAGAGGAGCGAAAGCGGCTCGACTGTAAGGAGAGGAGCGAAAGCGGCTCGACTCCCACGGGGCGGTTCAGAGCGAAAGCGGCTCGCCGACGATAGGGGGAGAGGACCGAGACTAAGAAGGAGAGGAGTGCAAGGATGAAAGTTCAAATTCCATAAAGAAAAAGCAGGAACATCAGATCATTTCATTATTTCTTTCTCACGCAATATTCTTTCTCCGCAATATTCTTTGGGCCTCCGTAGCTTAATATGGAAATAATAGCTATTCATACTCCTTCTATAAAGATAGGTTTTTAGTTCCATTAATCAGTCCTTCTTATTGGATCTGGTCTATAAATTCACTGCTCCAAAAAAGGTGACTATTCTCACGCAATATTCTTTGGGCCTCCGGTTCATTCATATGGATCAAAATCAGTCCTGAGGACGGATGAAAGTACAGAAATGGGACATGTACCAGTTAGTTCTCAGCCTTTATTTATGCCCCTCAGCATACCGAAACTAAGAAAAAATAGATAGAAGAACTTCTGCTACAGGAAGAACTACTGGAAGAACCGCGGAGTGGGGAAGAACAAGAGCTACTGCCACAGCCTAAACCTACGTCAATATTCTTTGAACCTCCTTCACTCGACTCGATAAAGGCAATATTCTTTGCTCCTGCTTCTGACACAGGTCTTCTTCTTATGAAACTGGGACCTCTGCTCAATATTCTTTGAACCTCTCTCACTGTAGAGAATAGTAAGAGCCTGTAGATTGGGAAAGGAGCTCGACTTGCTGCCTGTCTTCTCTCTCATTCTCTCCACTTGAAGTTAGCAATTTCTCTGACAAAGAAAGAGTAAATCAACAAGTTTGAGTGGAATCTTTGATACATTCTGAAAATCAAGCCTATCCCTCCTCTACGCGGCATGGAATCAGACTCCTCCTACGCTATATACTCCTTCGGACCTCGTCTGGACCAAGAAGATCCCTGCCTTTCTTTTCTTGCCTCCTATTTGGGAAGATTTTCGGATTTCAGAGTCCTCCGGACAGGTTAATATGGATTTCTGCCTCATCTGGAGTAGCTTAATTAGTGAATAATTGAACCGCTTTCGCTCCTCTCCTTTCAGTCGAGCCGCTTTCGCTCCTCTCCTTTCAGTCGAGCCGCTTTCGCTCTGAACCTTTCAGTCGAGCCGCTTTCGCTCTGAACCTTCGCAAATTCTTTGCTCCTCTCAACTCATATTAGATTTCGCCTCTCCTTCGTAAACAGAGCCTTGATCCTCTCCCTACTTACGGGTGAGGCCGGATACAATTACCTTTT
This sequence comes from Cucumis melo, assembly GCF_025177605.1. NCBI lineage: Eukaryota > Viridiplantae > Streptophyta > Magnoliopsida > Cucurbitales > Cucurbitaceae > Cucumis > Cucumis melo. The sequence goes on along the minus strand of NC_066858.1, from coordinate 26,286,385 downwards.
TGAAAGGGAAGATGAAGAGACTGATCCGTATCGACGACCATAAGTAGGAGTCGGCGAGATCTCTTTGGCGGCTTCCCGTGGTGGATTCTTTATGAGGAAGGAAGCAAGGAGTCAAGTTCAGAAATCAGTCTACTCGCTTAGCCGACGCGCATTCACTCTTAATTGGATCGGCAGAGGTTCCATCCATCGGTCAGCTTTTGACCTTGAAATTCGCTTTAGCTTGACCTTGAAATAAGGATCCCCATAAATGGGATCTCAGTCAAAATCAGTCAGTAAATTCAAGAAAGAACTTCCGGCAGACTGAATCTCTTGTGATCTCCACCAGCTCCAGTTCAAATATCTCGAAGGCAGGATAACTGAAAGAGGGGAATTAGGAAGCCCCGCTATCTAATAACTTTCTATATCCTACCTTATTCATTCTTTTCGAAGAATTCTCTCTCTTTTTTATCTCCGAATGAGCAGTCGCCGCGAGAGCTAATATGATAAGATAGAGATCTGAAGTATGAAAGTAGAATAAGTGAAGAAAAGGACCAAGGGAGGGGACACCACTTCCCACTTCCTCAAGTTCATTCCCCTAATACAGTCTCAACTCCTAAGCGCTCCTTTTCTTTTTCAGATTCTGGTGAGTACGGATTTTTCGAATTCCCGATTTTTAGGTGAAATCATTTAAGAGGCAAATAAGCAAGTCAATGAGATGGATCAAAGAAAGACCTATCTATCTTTTTCCCAATGCATGCATCGGTGCCCCTTCCCTACCCGAAGAAGAAGAAGAAGAGCTTCACCCCTATAATCTAAGTTCAGAGTGGTCCCCGCGAAAAGACCAGTAACTTCGGAGTAGGCTAAAGAAGAGATCATTCTCGTATTATCTTTTCTCGGTCTTCATAATAGGGATCGGTGCATGCCCACGGCCAAAGAATAATAAGGCAGGCTGCCCACGGTGGGATCCTTCCTATCATTCGCCATTTCATGCCCATAGAATTCCGATCTTCATTCATTCAATGCCCGGGAACTCTTCCCTAAGTCAAAAGTATAAGAAGGATAAAGAAATCCAAGACCTATTTGGAAAGGAAACTAGCTAGGCGCCTTTCACTAAATGAACTGGGAAAGAGAAATCCAAGGAAAATGATAAGCCAGGCGCATCGATGAAAGCAAAGGAGATGTAGACGGAAGCATACTCCTTAATAAAAAGAGGATATGAATCAAGAATCCTTAATAGAATGCAAATCCGTCTTCTTGCTCTTTCTCTCGTCGAGCTTCGCACCTCCTCGCTCTTCTTCTTTCATCAGTGGTAAGCATTTCTCCTTGCTTTAGTGGTCTGTCTCGGATGCCTCATGAGAGATCGATAGGGAGATCGTCAGGCTTAAGGCCTGTCTTCTTTATTGACTTTGATTGTAATAATTCAAGAAGCCACAGCCACTGATGCTACATCTAAAGCCACTTCTGGAGGTGGCCCTATTCAAACCTCTCCTGCTCTCGCGTAAGGCCCCCCCTTTACACCCGACTTCTGCTTAGGCTAGTTCCTAGGTCTCTTCCAATACCGGTCCGTGGTAGTTTCATTCCAGGCTTTCTAAGCGGCAAGGGGGCGGGCCTCCCCTCTGAAGTTCAGTCTCGTGGCTTCCTTTCTCGTGGTGTGATAAGTCGAGCTTCTTCTTTCACTCTGACGGAGATTCTTCTGATGATTGAGGTTACTGTCCAAGTCCGCCTCTTGCTTGCGAGACGGATAATGAAACTGGGACAGCTTCCGAGACAGATACTGGGAAGCCTATGAATACCGCTACGTGGGAGTTTAGACATATTCCCTTTCTACCCGACTAAGCTCTCCAGTCTCCGGCAACCTAGCATGGATGGAACCTGAATTACCGAGCTACCCTAGGAGCCGAGAGGACAGGACGGCGCCTCTCTATTATATTCTGGACTCGTTCGTAAACCTTGCACAAGATCTCCACTCAATTACGCCTAGCCTTAACAGTCTCAAGGATAGCTACGTGGGCTTCCTTTTCTGCGGAAACTGCCAGCCTTTCTCTCGGCCGAGACGACCTCTTACGGGGAATTGCCTTGATGGAGGCCTCTCTCTATCTCTATTGGGAGAGCAGTTCCTTTGCCCTTGATGCCGAAACTGGGGAGGATACAGCAAGATCCGCAACCTCTTCGTCTGATGACTGAACGGGTATAGAACTTCTGCGATCCATGAGATAGACTAAAGTCTTCCCTCCCACGGGGCGGTCGAGCCTATATCTACCCTCTACAACTCTTTCCCTTTCTTATGAATAATAAGAACTCAAATTCTCAATATTCTTTCAACCTCAAAAATACCGTAAGGAGTTGACCTATCTCTTAAGAAAGAAAGATTTGACAATCCTCTTAGGAATCGATCTAGACTAGCTGCCATAAAGAGCTCAATCGGATTAGTTCAAAGGCTCGGGAAAAGCACAGAAAGAAGAAAGACAAGTCCTTCTATTCTACGCGGTAATCTAGTTCTTTTCATATTCCTTTACAGACAGATAGAACTCCACATAGAATCAGTCTAATCACCGGGAAAATCTATTTAGTTAGTTTACGTAGAACTTGACTGGTAAAAGGATGTTTCCGACTAAGCCCCCCACCGACTGATTAATACGACTTTCAGAGAAGAAGAAAGGGAAGAAGGGGTGCCTGCTCACGACAAAAGTGAGAATGAGTCCCGAGTTTCTTAGAATGGACTGGTTCAGGATCGGCTATCATAGTCAAGATTAGAATCATGCTCTCCCGGAATCTGTCCATAGGTTGAGGGTAGAATATCCGTCTATCCTGAATGAGAAGGAGAGGTTAGAGACCGTCTTTAGTTGTCCGAGAAGAATCAGGCTCAGTTGCGGAATCGGGCTATCACTTAACCGAGTTGTAGAAGGGAGAGAGAGAGTTCTAGACCTACAGGAGGACCAATAAGTCTTCATAGACACCAATAGAGGGAGTCCTCGGTAACCTTGGCTCGCAGGGGATTACTAAGCTGCTGTCCCGAGATAAAGAAGAAAGAAGGGGGAATCTGGAGCAGTTGCTAGGGAAGAAGTGCAAGAGGGAGTCCTCGGTCGGAGAAAGATGGATGATTGGAGATATGGCCTGATTCTCATAGTGATTGCTTTATCTTACCTTGCTAATAAGTCCTACCTCTATTTAGACTCGAACTCACTCATGGGAGTGGGGAATCCTTCAGGCTTTGTGAGTGATTTTCATTCATCCTTCTCTTGCCTTGGGGATAGAGATAGCAGCCAAAATCTCCAGCAACCAAGCAATTAGAAGAAGAAAACGAAGGTCTCAAAGCGCCTCAATGAACAAAGGCTCGTCGAGCGGGAAGGATTTCCTTATCGGGCATTCGCCTTAGCAAAAAGAAAGAGTAGGGGTGTGGTGGTAGGCTCATGATTTGAAGGTCCTAGGCCATGCCTTCAATAGAATGCAGGGAAAAGAGGGCGCTTTCCTGGATCCTATATCTCAGACCGAATACAAACTACAATGAACCGGACTTTGCCTTTTCATTCCTCATATCCAACTTACCACAAGCACCTCATACAACTAGTGGGCTGTTCTTGAATCAAAGACTCGGGCTTCATAGCGAATGAGAAAGGAAAGCGAAGAATCCACCTTTAGTCAATCTTCCCTCTCGACCTAAATTCAAGCGCATAGGAAGGCCGAGTAGGCATGGGTCAAGCCCAGGGACAAGGAGACCCACGTAGGGGTTAGGAAGGAGTCCAAGATGAAATCAAAGGCGCTCGACTAAAAGGAGTCCAAGATTCAAGCCGGGATGAAAAGATAGAGAGTTCACCCTTGAGGCTAGTCTCATACTAAGGCTGGATTCATGAGAAGAGACGGAGTGTAGTGGGGATTGAAAATCTTATTATCAAAATCTCCGCTTCATCTTTGAAATAGTATTTAAAAGGGCTCGAATCCCTTTCTGAGTCAAGTCAATCAATCTTTATGAAGATGAAAGATCCGTTGATCAATCGGCCTATGACCCAAGCCATATTTATCTGAATTGCTCCGCAGAGAAATTCCCCTACGTGGGATTGAAGAAGAAGGCGCGAGATCAAGATAGGTTTCGGCGCGAAGCTCAGCTTTTTACCGCGTAGTGGGACGGACGAGAGGATGCTCGTCGGATCGATCGGAGCTCGACCTGGTCTTTGGTGGTCGAGGTAAAGGAGGAAGAGGGGGAGTTCGACCAGCAGCGCCAGTCGCGGTTGACCCGAGAGAGACTGAGCAAAAGGAGTGAAGTAAGGGATTCCATTCTACCGCTACGTGGGTAAGCACACCCGCTTTCGATGCGAGTCCGCTTTTGTCCTGAATGAAGGGAGGAATGAAACTACCACGGACCGGTTCAGAGGTCGAAGTGGGTTGAGTCCGTATCAGTCCTTGTGCCCTCTTTGAAGCAGAGGTCCTTCGATCTCGGGATTGGAGTTCATTCCCCATTATCTCGTATATGAAGAATATCATATTCCCACGGAGAAATGCTGGCATTGAGGGAGAAGTAGCTTAATTACAAAAGGAAGGGTGCGCGTGCGGAGGCAAAGAAAGCCATCAACTGAGAATTCCCGGTCTAGTGGACTCATTTCCCTTGATTCCGACTTCCGAGACACCTCTTGATCCGAGTACTTCCCGCCGACCCCTTTCTTCTTATATACTCAAAATAGTGGAAAGGGATCTACCGAACCTTCCCCCTCCTTGATCATACTCATTCCAATTCTTCTTATGCCGACCTATGAGATCAGGCTTGAGTTCGGCTAGCCCTCTTTTTAGATATTATCTTCAGTGAGAGGGAAAAGAAGGGCAAAGAGGTGTGGGGTTGCTCGGGCCTCTATCTATTCTCTCATTGGGTAAGCATTTTCTCGAAAAAGACTGTGAAGGTCTTGGAAAGAAAGAAGGAATCCAGATAGGAATCATTACTCAAAGAAGAAGTCACGGAGAGAAGGGAGAGTCAGGATCGGTCTTGAACCAGATCGGCGGGATAGCATCTTGAGTCCTTGAGTGCTTGGCTCCCTATCACATGATAAGAAGAATTCGACCATAGTCTAATTGAGCTGGGAGGGCCATTGAATAATAGAATAGATAGGAAGACTGTAAAGGCAGCGAGATCTTTTTTTCCCGTGTAGTGGGGCCGCATTCAATTTGGAGAGGGGATGACTTTGTCCACTAAGGGAGAGAAGTACTATGAAAAATCTTAGTCTTTGGTAAGGCCACTTAGAGGTTCAAATCCTCCACTCTGATTCCATTCCGTCTGCTTGGAACATCCTATTGGCGGAATGAAAAAGAATGAAAGCATATTCACCCGTACTCTCCCGCCGATCGAGGGTCTCTATCATCTCGAACTAATCAAGTCTTTTCCTCTTCTTTCATTTTCCTTTCATCCAATTTACTTAAGGTAGAATCATAGGCAAATAAGAGTATGAAAGAGAAGAGCTTGAGCACTTTAATATCTGAATATCCAGAGAAAGGTGAGCAAGGTGGAATTCATCAATATTAGGATTCTATAATAAGATCAGATAGAGATCTATGAAAATTCGTCTATTAGATTATTTCATTCGCAGAGAAGAAGATAGAGATCTATTCAAGATAAGAAAAGAGCTTTATTTCAGACTATCTTTACATATGGATCCCTACCTCATTCCATTTAGGATTAGGAATAGGTGTAATCGGAGATTTGACATATCTGGGACCCCTCCGTAGGAGTCTTCTGGCTGATTATTGCAGAGAAGGAAGAAAATCCTGAGATTATATACAAGATTTTGAGCCGTGCAGACTTTCATGGCTTCTTATCCGAATTAGGCTCAGTCATCCAGGTGCAGAAAGCCTAGCGAAGGAATCAAAAGAAAGAAGACTCAGACTCCTTTATGCAATTCAAATCGGTCGCTCCAGGAAATGAGATTCCGACCAAGAAGAACCGAGGTAGAGTCTCGGTCCTCACCTGCCTTTTTTTTATAAGAATAGGGGCTACTAGCTTGGCACCTGGAGATATAGGCGTAGCCCAGGGCAGTCTCGACGAGATCAGAATTCCATTTCTGAGTATACTTTCTTTGGGTTAGGCGCTGGCGGAAGGAAGTGAAGCGGAGGCTGGAAGTAGTTCAAGTTTCAGAAGTAGATGGAGACCTCTGAACCCACTCCACGGTAATTTGGAAGGAAGTCGAGCGTCAGCGAGAGTTGTAGAAGTTGAGATCAGAAGCTCGCCAGGTGCGAGAAGGATATCTTTGATCAAGGTAATTCATTCGAGAAAAGTAATAGGCCTATAACCGCGGCTGTCCAAAAGTAGGGTTCAAGTTTCCACTAAAAGGGAATTGGAATCGAAGATAGGCTCGTGAATATGGTTTTTCGCAAATTCTTTGCTCCTAGCTACGGCTCAAAGGATTTGAGGCTGGGGAATCGGGAATATCGGGAATATCGGGAAAGAGAATACGAAAGGCTAGGTGATTTCCGCTATCATCTTCTTACAGAAGAAGGGGGAATCGAGCCTGAGAATGAATGACTCTTCCGACTTTCTTCCCCTAGGAAAATTCTTGTCTGATCGTCCGATTCCTTTTTAGAGTTTGCATCCAGCACTCGGGAAAACCTGACTTCAAGATTTCATTCTCTCTTTCTGTCTGACTCGAGGAAGAAAAGTCTATATTCTACGTGATAGTACTGTATAGATAGTTCATGGAAAGTCTAACCTTCTTAACCATCGGTTGAGACTCTGCCAGACCCAGGGCTTGCCTCCTTCGGAGATTCCTTGCCGCGTAGAAGGAGAGTCATTTTCGCATTCAAGTCAAAGCCTAGGTAGGAGTCTTCTGTATTTTGGGCTGAAAAACTCTCTTTAGTCGGGTCGCCAGACTGAGTCCGCTCGAGCCGCCGTTTCCGTAGCAGAAGTTCTTCTTTCTTTTCTGAAAAGCTTATATAGTATATTCACTCATATATATATATAATAGATAATGATCTTCTCTATCTCGAAGGAGAAGAAGTAGAAGGATTCCAAGCGTCAAGACTGATTCGGCGGGCGCGCCCGCGCATGACCTATTAGCTTTTTCTTCACTCAAAGATAGGACCTGCTTGGTCGGCCTAGAAGAATTCTCTTTCATAAGAGTTTTCGAGTATTGAAGAGAATGCCTATCACGCTAAGCCGAGTTGACGACGAGCTAGACCAAGAGGGGACAGAGTCGATCTCCCGAGATGGTGAGATCAGGATCTTCATATGCGATCCCCGAAGCGGTCTTTTTTTCTTTGCTTCAAATCTGAATTTTTGGATGCCATTATTCAATGACCTCCATATTTTCATGATATGAGGTATTTCAGACGTGGGATGAGACTCATCCCTCTCCTGTAGACGAAGCAAGGTAGGATCCAGATCTCGACTCGACCTTATTTCTCTATTCTCTTTTATAGATAGAATGGTAATAAGAGTAACTCAAAGAATCAGTGAGGTCTATACTTTTTCACCGGTCTTTCTTCTTCCTCCCCACGTAGCGGTAATTCCTTCTTCCAGAGTCAGCTCACCCGGAGAGGTTAGCATATCGAGGCTTTTCAGTTGCAAGCCCACGTAGGGGTAGAGGTGTGAACCAGGACGTTCACTGAAATCGGCAGCTCGGAGGATGAGGCGATGGTCTTTCTCAGCCTATCTTAAGAAAATGCAAAGGAAGTCAAGACGGATGATCCCTTTTCAGGGAAAGCCTTTTCCTTTTGTGAGAGGCTCGACTGAAAGGAGAGGAGCGAAGGTACTCTACGTTTGAAATATAGGAGAGGAGCGAAGGTACTCGACTGAGGTTAGGAAGGAGAGGAGTTGAGAAGAAAATTGAATAAGGACTTATCCTTAAAAGGCTCAAAGGCTCAAAGAATGATCAAATTCTTTTCGAATTCCTTCCTTATCAATGAGAGGGAGGACAGGTTCATATTCCATTTCATGACTCATCTGGAGTAGCTTAATTAGTCTCATTGAATAAAGTCAAAGAATTTGAGAAAAGAATATTGACGACTGTTAAGGAGTGTAAGAAAGGCGAGAGGCTCAAGGTCCGGTAGCAGTGGAGGTGGGAGTTTCCCTTGCTTTTCTTGTTCCGGTTGAATAAGCAGCAGTTGCTTTCCGTCTTCTCAAATTCTTTGATCCTTATCTTTTTATAAGGCAAAGGAAATCCTCTCACCATTTTTCTTGAACCGCCCTAAAAGATAGGGGGGAGTGAAAGTAGGCTATTTGCCTTGGGCAAGGAGATCGTGAAAGAGCATACCGAGATCGAAGAAAAGCATCTTTAGATGAAAAAGGGATGCACTCTGGTCTCACCTTTCTCCTCAGCAAGTTCAGGAAGAGCCAGTTGACTGAATTTCTTTATCTGTCCTGCTGACTCAGCAAGAAGGAGAGGTGGGGTTGCTCCGACCTAACTCAGTCTTCTTCTTTTCGTGAGAGATGGAGATTAGAATCAATTCTATGAGTGAACTATATTATTAATAATATGCAAGAAGCAACTGCCTCAAGTTCTGGGCCTGCCTAGAAACTTCCCACGAGAAAGTCGCTTGAGTTCCGATTTCTTTCTTCTTCTCATAGTGATCGATTGGTCGAGCGGTTGACTTTCTTCCTGTCCGCCTCAATGAACAAGGAGTCTCGCTCAATTACGAACCCCTTGTCATTCTCTCTTTCGACAGGGGCGATGTAGATAGAGCAGCTGGGGAAGAAGTCGATGCTCTTGTTCCGGTTCTTACGGAATTGGCTGCTATTAAGGCCTCAAAACTCCCAGAAAGATCAAGCCTATGTCTCAGTTTCAGCTCTTGAAGCAGAGGCTTCTTCGATCGATCGGGAATGAGAGAGATCTGTATGCATTGGCCTAACGAAAGGGCGTATTTATGGATTTCTTGACTCCCAACTAGAAAGTTCACTCTTCTCTATTTGACGTTCAAACCGCGTAGGAGGAGTAGTCTTCTGGAATATGAATATTAGGATAGGCTTTCCTCATTGATAAGGTAAAAAGATGGAACTCAAACTTTCCTGACTGAACTTTCTTTCTTCCAAGGCATCCTTATCTTGGGCTTCAACAGAGTTTCCAAATGACCAAATCCTGATGCAAAAGAAATCCAGAGGTAAAGGGTCAAAGAATTTGAGTTGCATTGGTCAAGAAAAGAAAAAAAAGCCCTTTCTTGCGGGGCAAAGCCGTACCGCGTAGTGGGTACCCATCGACAGTACTGCAGCCAAGGCACTGCTTAACCCAATTTCGCAAGAGAGAGCTCTTTGAATAGAAAGAAAATGTGTGATTTCAGGTAAGCAAGAGAGATCTTTTCGAATTGAGCGATCCGCACCCCACCAAAGTATGAAAGAAAGTGAACTCCACGTACCCCTTCCTTACTAGTACCACCTACCAAATTCATAGGAAGAGAGGGAGGTATGCCAAGCTCAGATAAGAGAGTTCGCTGACTTTCTCACCCAGCGCCCCAAGTCATCGACTCTCATTCTCAACCCTGTCAAAGTCAAAACCCTTTTGGGCGTGGAACAGCCTCAAAAACCCAAGACAAAAATCAGACTTCTTGGCATCTCACTTTGAACCCTGTCCTCTCGAGACCAAGGTGGCATGCGACTATTTCCTTTTTGACCATACTGAGCCCACATCTCAGTTGGAACCTGCGAACACTCCTCAAAAGCATTCTACCTCGGCTGGACCATACCCTATTACCGACTATCCAACGATATTCAATCATTATTTCAAATCACCATTGCCTTCCCAATAGATAGCTAGTCTGAAAATCAAGAGGAAGACTGAAAAGAGTAAGGAATCGGAACTCGCTAGGTCTGTCCCCTAATCCCTCTCTGAACCTTTCGGGAATGGAGAAAGAAGGGTGAGATGAAAGCGTGCACGAAGCGAAGCGGTCGAGTTCTCTTTTCAAGCCTTCCTTGGGATTGGATCAAGGTACTGCGTCTAATAGAATGAAATAGGAATTCCTTCCGCCTGAAATGAGAAATTCATGGATAGGGCTGGACATTAATCGCATGAATTAGGAAAGGTTGGTTCCGTCCATGGAGTCAGTCAGTGGACAAGGAAGAGCCATGAATGACCTCTGAAACCTCCCGCGTAATGCTAGCAAGTAGTAGATTCAGCTAGAGCCCAGTCTATTGGATAGCAGATTCGAGCTATTTCATACATTGAAATACGCAAATTCATTCCAGATCTCCGCAATGAAACTACCACGTACCGGTTAAGAAAGGGCAATCCATGTTCAGAGTAAGCGCATCGCCTTCCATTGCTAAGCCCATGGAGTCTAAATGGTAAGGTACGCCCTATCCTCTAATTTCAGAAAAAAAGTCAGCTTTGCGCGAGAGTAGTCTTTCTTTCTCCTTTCGAGCCAGTTGGAGTTGAAATGGGGGTAGGGCTCCAGTTGCAGTGGCAGTTGAAATGGAAGTTTCCGTCCTTCTACAAGGGAGTTCCCAAGGGCTATGGATCGGGCAGGCTAGGCTCGATGGTTCTAGGGCAGCAAGTGAGTTTTCAATCTTTGAAGCTCTTCCCGCCTCAATGAACAAAGGTAGTCTCTCAAAAAAAGGCCAGCTCGCTCGTATTCAAGCAGTGCTTGTCTCCTAGGCTTTCTCCCAAGAACATCGATCAGTCTCATTGATAAGGACATATGAACTTTTCTTTGAGCCCGTAGTTAGGATCAAAGAGGTCTGGAGGACGGGTTAATATGGATTTCTTTCCTTGCACTCCTAATCCTAATAAGGAATAAGGAAGTCCTTATGAAATGAGCTTTGAAGCGCTCCTGATTTTGTAAAGTCGAGTTATTTCATTGAATAATAATCGTCGGGCTCTGAACCTTCTTAGTCTCGGTCCTCTCCCCCTATCGTCGGCGAGCCGCTTTCGCTCCTTCGCACCTCTTAAGTCGCAAAGAATTCGAAATCTCTTTGACCCTCTCCGAACATTGAACCGAGTCCTTCGCCTTGGATCTGGCTCGTCACCTGGACCCCTTATAATTACCATATGAAACTACTTCGGACCGGTGAAAATGGAATAAATCAGTCCAAGAAAGGAAAGCCGTCAGTCAAATCCTCGGATTTCCACTGAAAGACCTTGATTTTGGATTGAGAATAATATATTCTAAGTCTATCAGTGAAATGGAATCTTTGAATGCAAAAAGCCAAGGCATCCTTATCTTGGTAGGCGGACAACGGGAGCAGTTCTTAACTGGGCACCCATACCCTTTCTGGTCGAAGGCCCCTACCACGGAGCGGTGGAGTTCATTCCTAGTTACGAAAGGAAAGATCTCCTACGAGTAGAACCCTTAGTCCAAAATGGCTGACTTTACGTGAAAAGAAAGATTCCACCTGCAGGGAAAGAGACTAAAAAGACGGGTCGAAGGAGAGGACACAAAGGTGAGAGTGAGAGGAGTGAGGCTCGAGCTAAACTCAAAAGCGAGAGGAAAACCAGCATATTCAGAACTGCCCCTGGTATCCTATCTTATGTCTGATGTGGGTATTGAATCATCAAAGGTGGCTACTCAGATCGAGAACGAGAAGAAAGGGCACATAAAGAGGATAGGAATGATCTTCGGAGGCCTCAGACATCCACGACCAATATAACCTCTTCTTTCTGCATTTGATTTACAAGAAGGAAGAAGACTCAGAGGGTTTCAAGCCTCTATTTGCAAGGGTTGTGTTCTCAACCAGGGGGGGAATAGCCTCTCATGATCTCTTTCATTCTCTCTTTGAATTGGACGTGAATGAGAAGATTTTTGCTTTCAGTCTGAGTAGTTGAACGAGTAGGATAGCTAGACCTCCAGGTCCCACGTAGCGGTAAATGCAGAGTGATGTTATGGGAACAACTCCCCACCAAGAGAAAGAGGATCAAGGAAGGCGCTCTACCGGGCACAGCTCAAGGCCCATTCCGGCTGGGAACCTAGGCGAACCTTCCTATCCATTCAGTGGAATCAAAAAGTCCAATAGAGGCATCCGTCTCGGAATCAAAAGATAAGATATAGGAAGAGGTTAAAGAAGAAGAAGACATTCAAGTCTAATATATATATATGGAAGATACTCGTCCTCCGTAGCTTAATTAGGAGTTCTATAAGAAGTCGCATTAAATTACTCCAGATGAGTGTGGAATCTTTTCTATTAATATGGTAGATTTCTGAGTCCGACGCTCAAAGAATTTGAGAAGGGACTGAAAGTTCGCCTTTTAATAGGCCTAATTCATTAATATGGATTTCTGAATTTGAAGGGCTCCTTCGTCGAATAAATAAGGAATTCGCCCTTCTTCATTGACTCCTTATCAGTCGACTTTCAAAGAACCTCTATTTATCATTTT
>NC_066858.1:26245985-26274031 GCF_025177605.1 Cucumis melo | reverse complement strand
TGAGTTTCGAGGATAGAAGATTACTGAGTTGTAGAAGGAGAGGGGAAGGGGGTCCGAACAAGACCTATGCTAGATCTCATTCCCCGTCTTAAGCAAATGTAAAGATAAAAGAGAGTTTGAAAGATCGAATTCAAGATAAATGAAATTGAAATGGAATAAGACTTTCGATATTATGTCTTTATAGGGGCAAAACCATTGAAAAAAGAGAAAAGGAACTCTCAGTCTGACTCGAGCTTCTGCTTCTCAAATTTCTATAAGGATTCTGACTTTTCTATCTCGCTAGAACTCTCCTCATATTAGATTGAGCCTGACTTTGTCTCTTTAATAAATACGTTTCGGACTAATTAAGCTACTCCGCTCCATGAATATGGATCAAAAAAGTCCTTCGCTTTCAGAGTCCTAACCTTCGCAAATTCTTTGCTCCTTGTTTATTGGAACTCAAAGAAGGAGCAGTCCTAACTGAATAAAAGGATATCTTTCCGCGTAGTGGGACTTCCTTTCACTTCACCTTTGCCTTTTTCTGATATAAGGAAGGAGGGAGATCCTCCGTCTCTCTGATTTATGGTCCTTCTACGCCTACTAAACCTACTAATTCAAGCCCTTGTTCATTGACTTCTCACATTTCTTCCGAAGCAGAAAGCTAATATTCCAGAATAAATAAGGGTCCGGACTAGCTTAATTCGAAAAAGAAAGATTATCAGCACAAGAATAGGTTATGGAATACGTCTTCTTTTCATTGTCAAAACAGGATAGATAATAGAATCAATGAGGAAGCACGCGTTAGGAAAGACTCTCAGGCTCCGAAGGAGGAGTTTGAAAGCCTAGGAGTCGGGTTGAGGCCGAGTCCGCTGACAGTTTGAGACCCCTTAGTTCTTTCCGCGGTTGCTCTTGTGTCCGAATCAAGGTTCAGATTAATTGAGTCGACAGTTAAGGAGAGAGAAGAGGCTCTAGCCCTTTCCGCTCTTTCAGTCGATTTTCTTGAGGATGCGCCATTATGGATCGATCGGATCGCTACTAAAGGCGGATTTCATCATTTCTTTTTCTTTTAGATGATAGGCTTTCGTATTATTTTGACCTTTGAATGTGATTTTCCTCTTGAGAGATGTCCCCTTTGCTTCGGAAAAGAAGTACGCCCACTCCGCGGTCACGTCCAGAGACTGATAAGTAGAGAGATCGGCAGCTATAATTCATACCCTTTATTTAGCTAATAAGCGGGCGATTCAATCATCGGATCGTCCGCCGTGCAAGGAAGCTCGGAAGTGAGCATCTCAGAACTCAAAGCAGACAGAGGTCTTGCACTTTACGCCTATGCTGCTCTTTGTCTTCTCTCTCATTCTTCTTATATCGCCTCACATCTCTTTCATGAAAAAAGGATTAATGAAAAAACTCTTAAGAAAGAAAAGAACCCACTCCTAATTAATTCTTTATCAAGACTCTCTTAATCTTTTAGAAAGACTTTATAAAAGAAAGATACAAAAATCAATGTCTCGTATTCAATCTTTCTATCGACTATCCAAAACATTAGTATGGTAAAGGCTGAAAAAAGAAGGAAGAAGAACCCTTGGTGGAGGGAAGGAAGCCCCCCCCACTTAGGCTGAAGGAATGCTCTATGGAAGTAGGACCATCCGCCATCTGGTGTAGAAGCTGAGGAGGAAGGCAAGGATAGGTCGAGGAACCTTCTCTTCTCCCACTCCTTTTTAGTTCGGATCCATATGAGTGATAGCGACCATAGGACCTGGAATTCCTTTCTCCTAGAGCTACTTCTCTATTCTGAGTCCTCAACTTCTCATGAGTCCATACGAGACATTTCTTTTTGATAGTCTTTCGTCATCGTTAATATTCTTTTTGATAATCTTTCTAAAACATTAATACGTCAATATTCTTTGAACCTCTTCGTTCGGGAACCAAGTTCTCTCTCCCTTCCTATCCGATTGTAGGGGTTGAAGCAAAGAGCTGTTCCGATGGCATTGAAAGAGACTACGGATTTTATGCCTTATTGGTCTCGAGTTCTTCCTATGCTATACGGTCTCGCCTAATTATGATATCCTCTTCCCCTACTCAATCCGCCGATTTCAGTGTCCTGTCTGAGGTTAAGCCTCTTCCTTGCTTTGCTCCTGGTCGTCAACTCAATGAACAAGGGCTTGATCTTAGGTCTCGGTGCGTGGATCGCTCCTTCTTTGTGGAGATGTCCTAGTTCCGATCGGGTATTCTTCTAGCCTTTGAATTCAGAATTCAGCCTTGGGCAATAGCAGCCTCAGCAGGAAGGAGAGAAATTGGACTGACCACAACTACTGAAACTTGATAAAGAGCAGAAAGGGAATTCCCCTCAACAGGCATTGGGACAAAAACAAGATCTTCTTACTCTCCCGAGGCCTCTGCTTTTGTACTTTCAGAGGTCGAGCTCTTTTTCTCGACTTCTATAACTCCGTCTCGCTCCCTTTCGAGTCTTTAATTCCCCGCTTTCTGTCCACCATGTCTGGTTCGAAGTCTTCCTCCGATTGAACTGGGACGACTTCTTTTCTTCCCTTTTAGGTGGCCTCTTCGTATCAATAATAGCCTGGGACAAGAATTTTTCTTATCTGTCTCGCATTTCTGGAATGGGGTTAACGGACTCTTTGTCATACCTTTCTGCCTCCCAATTGAGGGACGATCCGACCGATTCTTTGAAGGAGAATCTTTCAACCCATTTATTACAATAAAAAAAAAGAGTGAAAAGTTAGGCTCCTTACGATCTCATTCAAGAGCTAGCCCATCGAACTAAAGCGAGGGCTACTTCCCCAACAAAAGCAACTACAGAAGGAAGAAGAAGAGAAACTGAAAGAAGAAGAGCCCCTGCCTCTTCCTCCGCCGGGTACTGACTTCTTCCTCCCTTTCCGACTCCCCCACTAAATCAGAGGGGATCCGGGAGCGCGCTGGAGCAAGAAAGAGATCATACTTCGCAACCTCTTCTGAAACTGCTACTGGAACTGCTACTTCTGCTGCAAGAACTAAAAAGACTGAAACTTGCTCAGTCATTCCTTTTCTTCCTTTATCGTCTCCTTGCGCCCTATGGATAGCTTCTTCTTCTTCTTAGCTTCCGATCGATACTTCTATCTTGAGGCCCCGTGGGGCTCTTTTCCTTCTTATATTTGTAGATAAAGAACTGAACTTAAGACCTAGGAGACCATTTCCGGGGAGACCATTAAGGTAGAACTAGATAGCGCTTAGTCAGGTAAAGAGCAAGCTGTGGAAGTTCAGTAGCTCAGATTCTCATTCCAAGTCTAACTCCAACTCAGCTGTGCAAGGGAAGAGCGCCAGGACGGACGGTATAAGTTACGAGCTTCCGGAAAGAGAGAAAAGGATCAGCGGATCCGCTAACTTCATTAACTGACCTCAAGACTTAGCCTAGGGCTCTTTCTTACCTTAAAGCTCAAGAGACAGACGGATACCAAGCTAGAAGAAAGCGAAGCGCATACGAGACTGATTACGCATGGAAACTGATAAGAGCCCACTTCTGACTTATAAGTCTGACTGAGGCATCCTATCCTTAATGGAAAAGCCATAACCGCAGAGTGGGAAGTCGTTCTACAAAGGGAATTGTTCTATTCTAGCTGATAACTTATCTACGGGATAGAGTAGCTCGGCCCGGGCCCTCTTCCTCAGTCTGGTTCCAAGTCATCCTCCTCTCCTACTCAACTCAGACCTTCTATTTAAGTTCTTGACCTATGGAAAGGAAACCTTTGACGGCTGGTACCGAATTCCCTTGATTCAAAATCCGGACCGATGAATGATTCGCGCAAACGGCCCGGTCCCTACCTCCCACGTAGCGGGAAGGAAGTTCCACACGTCTTTGACCTCCTTTATAGCTGCCAAGATATACAGGGCATATACGGACAGCCTGTCTACGGGAAGAAAGAATAAAGCCACTTCAAGAGACCGCCCATTGATGCTACATCGTCAACCTATCCTGCGGACTCTGAGAGTGACCTTGCAGGGGATGGAGATTCCACTAGGTCGGTTCTTAGTTCCCCCCCTTGAAACCCGAGTTCATGCGCGATCCAATTCAGATGCGCCCCGTGGGGGTCCCCTGGGTCTTTGGATAGGAAGAGCATCAAAAACTAGGTAAAAAGCCTCTACCTCGTATTAAAGGTCCCACCTCTTCTTCCCTTGTCTCTTCCTGCACAAAGAAGAAATTTCATCAAATAAAGCGATTCGGATGCTGTGTCAGAGAAATGGTCGATGAACTGACTTAAGGAAAGGGGGAGTCACCTCTTTTTATATTAGACTCGCTTCGCACAAAGAGATAAGAGCCCCCCTCGTAGTAAGCCCCTTTCTTTTTCTTTCTGTACGGGAAAGAGAAAGCGAGTCTCCTTCAAAACCCACTTGTTCACTCAGTTTAGACGCGTTCCGGGCGGTATCCGCTTTCCAGTACCATCGTAGGGCGAGCATGGGATATCGTCTTCGAACTCTTCCGATCCTTCTCAGTCGAGATATTTATATCGATGGGATGGATGTTAGAGTTCTTTCTTTCTCATACGTACTCCAGCTGCACGAGACTCTCGGTCCCTCTCCAGGCGACCACTCAATTTTCGAGCGCCGGTTCATTCCAGCGGGTCTTTGACTCGTGGCCAGGAAGTCCGCCTTTGACTCTCAATCATGTGTATTTGGCTTCTGTCTCAGCGGTTTCCAGCTTAGTGGACAGTGGGTCAAAAACCTATTAGGCAAAATTCTGAATTTCCCATAGGTGAGATCTCACTTTTTTATTAAATTGGGGGGATGTATTTTCTATATCTAGATATATATAGTAGCGATTTACCCCACTACGCGAAAGAAATCTTTCATAAGCTTTCAAACTCAAGAATTTTTCTATGATGCTCCGCTCTCCCCGGCTCAAGTAATATATAAGTGCTTCCTTAAGAGTTTGTCTGATTCTCTGATCTTTGAAGTCAACCTATAAGACCTTTCATACTACTAATACTCAACCCGGTCTCGCCGCTAACGCACCTTCCTTCGCTGATCTTCGAGCCGAATAGATATGTAAAGTTTTAATACTTGAATGAAAGATCATCCTCACCGCGGAGATAGTAATCTTTCTCATAATCTGTCAAATGCCCACTACACTTCCTTCTCTGATTGAATTGAGCCTGATCGTAATCTGAACTGGCAGGAAATCGTAGATTTTCACTCTCTCTCTCGCTTTAATTAAGCTAGGGAGGACCAGCTTCGTCTTCTAGTTCCGGGATTAATTAGTTCCAGCTTTGATAGAGTGATCTTTTCGACCGGACCTTGGATCGGGACTGATTCATCGGCTCTTGGCTCTTAGAGGTGTATAAGGACTAGTCCGAAGTCGATCTCTTCTATCGGGCAAATTTTGCCTTCATTCATAAACGACTTACAAGGTTTTTATGATTTACTTCGACTATATCAAATCTGACTATTCGATGAAATTGAGTCGAAGTGAGGTTAGGAAGGAGATAAAGGGTAGTTGCCGTAAAAGAACCTGAATCTGCGAACCTATCGCGTGAGAGAAGAACTCAAGAAGCACCTGTCATAAGGTAAGAACTGAAAAGCATAGATTCCACCACGCCTAGTCCCCTGTTGGCGAAATGTCCTTGACTTTTGATTATTTTGGGAATGAATGATCATGAACTATCTTAATGAGTGTCGAATCATAGCTTATCGACTAAGAACCCATTATCTTTCCACAAATACACTCCATCCTAATCCACTGGCCTCAACCTCGCCTCATCATCGACCCTAAACCTGTGAGACAGAAGTGTGCTCCGACCGACCTGCGCTCATGTGAGTTGGAGGTTCAAAGAATATTGACAAGTTAGTGTAAATGCGTACTGAATTTATGCAATGCATTCATAGATCGAACCAATCTTTTTTCATATTTATGAAAATCATACAAAGGAAAGAAAGAAGAAGAATAAGATATAAGTGCGAAAGAATTGATATAATAAGCAGTCGCAAGCTCTGCTCATGAAATAAGAAGAGAAGATAGACCGAGTTGTAGAGGTGAAGGGGTGCACTCAGTTGCCTCGACTGAGGCTTAAAAGTGACTTATCAGACGATTCCCCGCGCCCATGAACTAAGAGGCCCATCCGGACCAAGAGCGCGACCGAAAGGAACTAAGAGGCTTGGTGGCCCCCACGGAGCGGGAAAGAAAGGATCGACCCAGTAGAGAGACCCCCCCTATTAATGATGACGAAAGACTTGAAAAAAGAAATGTATCGGAGCGGTACGGACTCTAAAACGTGGGTTTATTGGATAGTCTTTGTCATCATAAGGACCTCTTGACTGTCCATATTCTAACCTTACCCTAGGTTTGCTCCTCTTCAGTCTGATCATATTACATTGAACCTTGCCTACGGTCGTCTTGTAAATCATCAAAACCATCTCACCTTGGCACTCCTTCCTATTATTCAGTCGTATTTGCCCCTATTCTTATGCCTCAACCTAGGGTTGGGAGGAGTCTTTATCCTCTTGGGAGTTGTCAATATTCTTTGAACCTCTTGTATGAGTGGTATTGCACACGAGAAGCCTTTCGCCTCAACCTTCGATCCCCACGGAGCGGTCGGGTTGCAACCTATTTCAATACTCATTTTTTGATTTGCCCACTACGCGGTACGACTACCCCTGAGATGGAGAGTTTCAAGGGGATAGATCCAGCCACCATACCTTTATGTCTTTTTCTTCGGGTACAGCCACAACAAAAAGAAAGACTGAAACTGAAGCTGCACCATACCTTTCTTTTGGATAGTCTTTCGTCATCATTCATACTCCGATACATTTCTTTTTGTATGTATCTTTTATAAAGTCTTTCTAAAAGATTAAGAGAGTCTTTCGTCTTTGATAGTCTTGATAATTCTTTTCATAGTCTTGAGAAAGAATTCAGATTCATAGATTTCTTTTGGATAGTTTTTCTAAATCACATTAACTTCGCATCTTCAGATTTGATATAGTATTCATTCTTTCATATTACATTGAACCTTTCTTTATTTGAAAAGGTAGGGACCATCCAAATTGAGTCCGAACCTACTCGCAATATTCTTTGCTTTTAATCTTTTATATAGTCTTCTATCTAAGGAATAGTCCTACGAGATAAATCTTCTCCGGACCCATACGAGACATTTCTTTTTGTATGATACATTTCTTTTGGATAGTCTTTCTAAAACCTGAATATTCTTTGATGAGAATCTAAAACATTAAGAGATCTAAATCATTCATATTCTTTTTGATAGTCTTTCGTCCGCAATATTCTTTGCGCCTACGAGATAAATCTTCTCCGGACTCCCCATACATTTCTTTTGGATAGTCTTGAGAAAGAATTAATATGGGTTTATTGTATTGGATAATCTTCGTCATCATCAAGACCTCTTGGCTCTGAAACCTCAGGAGTAGTCTTCTTCCATTGACTCATATCCGGAATTGTAGCATTGGTCCGATATACTCTTATCGGATGCGGAGAATCGTCTTATCGTCTTACCAACCTTTTTCCCTTTATTATCCGGGAAATTGCCCTTCGGGACGGGGAATCCGTAACCGCTTTCCGTCTTCTCTACCGAGGGAGCCCAGGCTCTCGGATTAGTGTGCCTATCGGCCTAAGGGGGTATCATCTCTTGTCTATATATATGTATTTTACTGGGAAAAGGAAAATGGACCCCACGTAGCGGTGCCCTATCGATCGAAGAACTAAGCAAGCAAGAACCGCGTAGTGGGTGAGTGGTGGGGGGAAAGGTATTTCATTCGGTTCTCAGTCCCGAAAGGAGAAAGAGCGAGATTGGACAAGGAGAGGTTCAAAGAATATTGAGGGCTCGACTTCCCTTCCCCAGGAGAGGTCTTCCATTTAATCAGAATAGGAAGGAGATTCCATCTCGAAGCCGAGAATTGTATGATCAAAGAAGAATCGGAATAAGGAAGGAATCTTTCATCAGTCCTGAGCAAGTACTGACGGAAGACCCTGAGTAAGCGGATCTTAGTTAGTATCCCTCCACTCCGTATTCATGATGACGAAAGACTATCCAAAAGAAAGGTATGCTTTGAATGACTGACCAGAATCAGTACGAAAGGGAAGAAGCCCACTACGCAGAAGAAAGTAGGAAGAGTATGAGTCTGAGGTCTATCCCGAAAGAAGTCATTTCAAGGTTGGAATATGAAAGACCAGGATAGGGGGAAGTTACTTACCGGATAGGATGGATCGAGGAGTTATTATTTCATGAAATTCTTAGACAAATGAAGAAAAAAGAAGAATGGGTCCCAGGATAGTAAGCCTCACCTCAAAAGGAAGCGGTGGATGAGGAGACGGGAAGAGGCCGAGCGGCCTCGGGAATCGGAACCGCAGAAGTACTCTTTCCCTTGGTAAAAGTACTGTGTCAGAAGAAGAAAGAGGAACTGGTCTCGACGGGAAGAGGCCCACCGGTGTAGAGGGAGAGGGTTTACTGACCACTTTATTCATCTTAAGGAAAGAAAGGAATGCAATGAAAGAGAAGAGAATCAGACCGAGGGAACTCAACTTCTTAGTCTTTCAACGATCTTTCTCTTTTTGCCAGACCTTTACCGGCATGGCACCATTGGTCCACGACTGAAGAGCTGGGCCTTTTCGAAAGAAAAAAGAGAAGAAATCGATAGACAGAGAAATTCATTTATTATGGATTTTGCTTTTTCTTTCATCTATTCTTAATTCATTAACTTATTCTTAGCCTTTTTCTTATATCTTATTTAATCTGCACGCAAGGAACCTCCTTCTCCAACCCCACTTAAAGGCGGACTGAGTGCAAATCAGACTGAACTGAGCCCCGAACCGGTCCTTCCTTTGTTCTCTTCTTACCTCTGGCCCTACTAACCGGTACGTGGTAGTTTCATTCTTCTTCCTTTCCTGGATTCCTAACTACACCCTGGAATACTTAGTTCCGGAAAGAGAAATTTCTTCTCGTCTGGATGGAAGAAAGAAGATCGGCATTCTTACTCGGCCGATCAGGTCTCCTCAGTTTTGGTTGGTTACCGACCCCCGCTCCTGGTGGAGACTTGTATAGGCCTTCTTGCTTTCCCTTGGAGTACTGATCATTCCACTTAGACTGATTCCTGTAAGTCTATTCATTCAATGCCTTAATTTGACTAATGGGAATGTGAAGAGACAATATTTTGCATAATATCCGAGACTTGTCAATATTCTTTGAACCTCAAGAGCACTCTTTCAATACATACCGACCGGAATAAGACCGGTACGTGGTAGTTTCATTAAGGCCCCAGCCTCTGCTACTTCAGGCTCAAGGGCGGACACTGCTTAAACTGGAAGAAGAACTTATACTTCAACAAGAACTGCTACCGGGGGACTCATTCTCATGTAAAAATGCCCCGTCAAAATACAGGAGATAAAACGGGGAAAGATGTAAACCAGACATTCAGGTTTGAGCTAAGGCGTAGAATCTCTCTCCCAGCGAAACTAATAAGAGGATATTCAGAACTTTCACTCCCCCTGCACTCCTTAACAGTCGATACGAGACATTTCTTTTGGATAGTCTTTCTAAAACCTGAATATTCTTTTTGATAATCTTTCGTCATCATTAAGATAGGTTTCCACTTCAAGTTGAAGCCGGAGGCTGGGTTTAGCAAAGAAAGGATGAGTTTGATCTCTTTTCATTTTCTTAACACATTGAATTCGGTGATAATGAGATGTATTTGATGTCAACTTGCACTCGGATTCCGATGCCGACTTGGTACAGAACCCACTGATCCCGCCTCCACAGATCTGGCTTCTGCCTCCAGGTCCTTATTCCTATTTCTACTACTACTACTCAATCCCCTGATTTCCGACTTTGGTCAAGTTATGGTCAACTTTCTCGCTCCCCTTTCCCTTATGTACGGTCAAGTGTATGGGAAACTTCGCTCCTTCCTTGTAAATAGCGGAGAGGTCTTCAGTCAACTTGATTGATTACACTTCCTTTTTTCTTTCATCGATTAGTCTCAGCCCCCACGGGGGGGCTCCCTTTACAGGAGAGAAATGTCAACAAGGAAGAAGATGAAGATGCCTCCCTTGGTCTCGCTTAAGATTCCCCTCTTTCTTTAATTAGGCTTTCGCCCCCTGTCTTTTGGTACTTATGACCTTGCTCGGGTAAGCCCTTTTTATCCTCTCCGATACTCTAACTTCTCCGGGTAAAACTGAGACGGGTTAGTCCGCCTAAACTGATCATTCAACCATACGATACATTTCTTTTTGAGAGTCTTTCGTCATCTTTTGATAGTCTTGATAAAAAAACCTGAATATTGTTTTGGTATCTTTGTTTTCGAAAGTCTTTCGTCATCATTAAGATAGTCTTTCGTCATCATGAATACGTAGTGTCAATATTCTTTGAACCTCTTGTCCTTCAGCATAGAAGAATAGGGAAGATTTTTTCTAGCCGGGAACTGACGAAAGAGAAGGATTCAGCTTCCTACTCAGGGATGAGAATACGAGCTTTCTCTCTCATGAAGGGCGTCCTACTCAAGTGAAAGAGGTTATGATATTCATAGAATACCTGCCCCGCTACGTGGGATCTTCTCTTACCTCTTAAGATAGCAATTCAAATAATTACCTTGATAACCGAACCTGGCTACCCCAACCTGGGGTAATTCTGACTCCTTAGCACCAAGATTTGCCTTTCCCTTGAACCAGTACTCTAAGAATAAAGAGTCAACTTTCTCACCTTTCTCACCTTCCTCATTGTGAGAAAAAGAAAGATCACTCTCTCTCAGTCGTCTGAGAACCGATCCTTCCTTTTCGCGTAACCTGCACCGATTCTGACTCTGATCCGGCTTCTTGGAAATCTTCCTATTTTTCTTAGTCCTGATCCTTTAAACCTTTTACCTTGCTTAGAGACAGACTTATTCCCTTCCCATGATGGGGATGTTCGCACCCCCCGTGGGGCTTCTAATCTTTATACTGAAAGTTCTCGTCCAAATAAATAAATGGGAAACCTGATCCCTTGCGGTTCACTAAACCGTCTTGCTTGAAAGAAAGAATGTAATGGAAATTGATTGGACCCATGCTCCCTTCTTTTCGTGGGGGCTTTGAAATGGGCCTTTAGCCTTTGATTGAATGAACTCAGATCTCCTTCCCTAACGATAAGGATTTGAGTTAAGACAAGAGAAAGAAAAAGAAGGACTGCCACTGATTCAAATTCCCGCTTCTTCCCAGACCTCAGCCCCGTGGGGCTCCCTATTCTATAGAATTAGCGGCGCAAGGGATGGATTGAATGAAAGGACGTAAAATCATTAAGATTCAGAGGGCCAATTCTTTCGACCACTTGGTAAAGAGTCCCGAGACTGCACCAACCACTTCTGGGTGGACGGCTAGAAGTCAATGAACAAGGAGAATCTTCCACGCCTGATAATATAATACCGAGTATTCTGTCCTATTCTGCTTCCCTTCATCCATTTCTTCTACTCGTGAAAAGAGCAATTACTTAATCTTTGTCTTACGCAAATGAGAACAAGGATTTATCTACCTAGAAAAAGTTCCATAAACGAGTCGTGTTGACGAACCTACTTAAAGGTTCTTTGAATATTGACCTCCGTCTATTAATATTAATCGTCGGGCTCCTCTCCTTCCTAACCTCAGTCGAGTGGCTTCGCTCCTCTCCTTCCTAACCTCAGTCGAGTGGCTTCGCTCCTCTCCTATATTTTTTTCGTAGAGTACCTTCGCTCTGAACCTTCCTAACCTCAGTCGAGTACCTTCGCTCCTTTGATTTTGAGAGCTTCTTTCTTCTATCGTAGGATAGTCGGACTCCTTTTATATTCAAGGAATTGAGGTCCTTTATGTCTTCTTTATTCTTCTTTAACCTATTTCATTCCTCTTGATAGGCTTTCCTTTCTCTAAACCTACTCAAAAGATGAATTTCATTTTGATGTGTTGGACCTTCTTTATGGAACTCAATCTTTCTTCTATGTTACGGAAGAAAGGCTCTGACGACCCCGAGTGGGTAGATGTTTCCAATAGAAAAGTACGATTTGATCTAAAGAAATATGAGACATGCATAATTTCTTGTTTTTGACTGACTATCCACTTAACACTATCTATTTCATTCAGCCTTTGACTGTATAATCAGTCAGTAGTGCTTTATTAATGGATTCAAGCGCTTTCTTGCTAATGCTAAGGAGATGAGTTGCCTTCTTCATCTTGAAATTCTCTCTGGGAATCCCGCTCCGCTTCTTTGCAGGGTTCAAAACGTATTCGTTGCTAAGAAGATTATTCATTGAAATTGGAAGGACTCATCCAACTAAGCTTAGCCTTTACCGGTCCGTGGTAGTTTAATTGCTTGATTGTCATCCTCTTTTCCCTCAATCCTCTTCTGCATCACCAATGATAGTTGA
This sequence comes from Cucumis melo, assembly GCF_025177605.1. Classification (NCBI taxonomy): domain Eukaryota; kingdom Viridiplantae; phylum Streptophyta; class Magnoliopsida; order Cucurbitales; family Cucurbitaceae; genus Cucumis; species Cucumis melo. The sequence continues at coordinate 26,261,698 of NC_066858.1, read as the reverse complement.
CCAAGAACTCCTACTACCACTAGCACCGGTTACTGGAACAGCTGATGATTTCAGCAGAGCGGAGACAAGAGAAAATAATATCAGACTTACCGAATCTGAATGCAGCCTTTGTCCATTGATCCTTTGGCTGAGTCTGAAGGGAGTAAATTATCCCAACAAAGGAATGAGGTGCTTAGTAAGATACTCAAAGCCCCCCTTTCTCGCTTTTCGGAAATCAATATAAATATAAGACGTGTTCCGCTTAGTGTAAATGAAAAAAAAAGGTCCCTGAATGCGAGGTGAAAGGTAGCTCAGTCACAATCTCGCATGGATGGCTACCCTCGTAGCAAGTCGCTTCCTATTATCAGAGGATTACATCATTAGCCAGTCGAATTGGCCAGTTCAGTTCCCCGTTCTCCTTCCGCCGCAGCATAGATCTTCTGCAAAAAAAAGGGGGGAAGAGTGTACTATATATATAGTCATAGAGTAGGGAATTGCTTCTTCCTAACCGTACGCTCTCAAATTCTGATCGCCTTTCTCTCTGCTTTCTTGCCTCCTTAGCCCTTTTCTTCTTTCTCATATGTATATGGCTCCCCCTAGTATGATGACTGAGAGGTCCTAGGTGCGATTCCGTTAAGGGGATAGAAAGGGCAGTTCTCTTTGCTCTTTAGTCGGGAATGTGAGCTCTCAGTCAAGAGGATAGTACATACTTATCCTTAGTAAGCTTTCAAAATGCAATCTCATAGGCAGAGGAAAGGGAAAAAGGCCCCACTACGCGTCCGAAGGCGCGAAGCGAAAGGACTGATTTCAAGAAGGAGTGCATTATGAAATAACTCTCCAAATAGTAAGGTTCGAAGAAAGTCGACTGATAAGGAGAGGAGAGGGGAGAAGCGAAACGACTGTTAAGGAGTGCAAGTTGAGGTTCTTCGATTTTTTCGGAAAAGAAATGAGAGACAAGAAAAGATCTTTGATGGAGATGAACGAGATTTGAGGGGACCGAGACAGTGGTATAAGAAGTTTGAGTCAGTTATGGGGGAGCATGGCTAGAAGAGGACTACTTCAGTGTGTATTTGTTCAGAAATTCTCTGATGATGATTGAATTCTTGCTCTATGTGGATGATATGCTGATTCTTGGTCAGAATGTTGGCAGAATGAACAGAAAAAATCAGCAGTGGAGCAATTGCTATTCAAGACTTGGGACCAGCAAAGCAGATCCTTGCATGAGAATTAGCAGAGATATATAATAAGACCAAGAAGTTGTGGTTATCTCAGGAGAAGTACATTGATCAAGTACTGAAGAGATGAAAAATGGACAAGGCGTCGGCGTTAGTTGTCCTCTTGCTATTTAGATTGAGTTCCAAGCAGTGCCCTTCTACGGATCGGGAGAAGGATGAGATGGATAGAGTTCCATATCCTTCATTGGAAGTTTGATCTATGCCATGGTGTGTACACGGCCAGATATTGCTCATTGGTCTTGTGAGCCAGTTCCTTTCTAATCCAGGTTTGAATTGAAAGGAAGAAAAAGCAGAATTCAAGGAAGGAAAGCCGTCCTCAGGCATTGAATGAGTGGAATTCTCAAAGAATTTGAGACTCAAATCTTCCTTCCTTTCTTAGTCGAGCTGCTAGGCTTCAAAGACTGATGATATGTAGAATGCCCCAGCTTGATCAGTCTCCCTGGATTTCAGGTTGCCTTGAGGACATGGATGGAACTCTGTCATAAGGCTGAGTGGACTGACTTGAAGATCAAGGGTAAACTTGCCCAGCTCTAAAGATAGTATGCTCTTATTGATGGAGACGATGGAGTAAGGAGAGATTAAGCGAGAGTTTGGACAGTTTCAAAGGGCACCCTCTTTATAAGAGTTTGGATCACCAAAGAGGTTTTTTTCAACTATTCATTTCAAGGGGGGGGGGGAGCCGGACTTAGAACTCGAGGGTCAACTCCTGAGGGCAACTAAGAGACCAGTCCGGAGGACGGGAAGAATCTTCTTTTTTTCCTTGGGAGCCACCCAAACAAAGGGTCGCGAAGAGTCTGCCTCCTTGAGTGCACTTTTGCTTAGTATTTATATGCTTGTTCATTTAGTTTCATGGATCTGATCATAGGAAAATTAGCGACCTTCCTCTTTTTTAGAAGGATGAGTAGGACTTATAGTCTTGGGAAAGTCATCCTTTCCTTGACCTCGTCTTTCTCTCTCTTATGGCATTCCCATATGCTTTCTAATTCCTATATCTTGATATCAAAAAAAGATATAAGGAAGACCATCAGCCCAGGGATACTCTGTAGACCACTCGTCCTTCTCTTGGCTCTTGGGAAGTACTTCGTTCTCAAAACATAGGAGAGAATGAGCGTAGGAGAGCTTTTTGCCCTTGGTTCTTGGTCTATTCCGATTGCTTCCTTCGTATGAAATTCGTATCTCTCAAATTGAGTTAGCGATCTTGGCTAAGATAGGGAGACTTTTCTTCCTTACGTAAGGAGTGAGAATGGTTCACAGCCCTCGGGCTAATTCAAGTTCCTCTTTCTGTGGACAGTGCAAGTCTTTTCTCTTAGAGTCAGAGCTGTCGAGAAAATATCTGAAGTTCACTTCTAATCAGTCTTTTTCCATTCAAATTAGGTCCTCCTCCTATTTTCACACTCTTTTTTCTTTGCTCGGCCGGTGGTCTGGTACGTCCTCAAAGCACTTTGACTCTTTCAGAACGGGAGTGAAAGTGGACGAAGCCTCTTCATGGAATACCAGACGGGGTAGAAGGTTCTCTTCCTATTGAATCAGATCTGGCATTAGTTGGAAAATATGATACCAGAGATTCCGACTACAGAGGCAGGATCACCTTCTGCAGCGGCGGGTATTTCAGGGTTCGCATCCATAACGAGATCTGGTTGGAATAAACCGCTACGTGGGTCACTCCCATCCCATGGACTGCTAGCGAGATGGCTTAAGGGCGAGGATAGAAGGTAGGGATATGAAGGGGGTCGGAATAAAGATCAGCCCTTTCCTAAAGGCTATTCTATATCTATCTCCAGCGGATAGTACTGAAGGCTTCGCTTCGATTCCAGTATAGGTCTCGGTTGATAGGACTGCTGGAACTTATGGAGCCGATACTGATGTCTCGACTAATTAAGCTACCACGGACCGGTAGGATAGAAGGAAGACAGGCTGATAAGGAAGATCGGTTTACCCTCGAGAGGGCGAATAAGACATTTCCTTCTCCAGATTCAAAGAAAGCAAGAGGGTCAGAAACTGAGATAGCCACAGCCCCATACCCAGAGGTAGATCCTGATACATCGCCTGATTCAGCAGATGAGACGGATAGGTTCGATTCCAGGTATTCGAAAATCCCGGATAGAAGGCAATTCTCAGATCTAAGACTGGCAAGAAATGCGCTTAAGAAAGTTCTTGGTCCCTCTCCATCTTTATAGACATCTTCAGTGAGAGGGAAAGAGTAAGATGATCCTTCTCCCTCTGCTGTGAAAGCTCCATATTAGAAAGCTCAAGCAAAAGCTACTGAGATAACTAGTTGATCTCCTGGGACAGCCCCATATCCATTCTCTGAGGCAGAAAGAGATCCAGCCAGAGACATCCCCATTTCCAAATACAGTAGACGACTTTCCGCTTTTTCATTATACAAGCACCGAAGGGCTACGTGGGAAGGATTTCTCCTTTTAAGCCTGAGGCTATAAGCCTTGGCAAAGAGATCTAGATATGAAACTCCTTCTCCTGCAACCGGAAGAGCTACAGCAACCGCTACGTGGGGGTCGGAAGTTCAGTTTCCTCAGATTTCTATTCTAGCTGAAGTAATAGCTCTACTTCCAAGCAAACTCAGCCGCTACCCAATGAGTTCCAGATAAGCCCTGAGGCGGAGAAGGAGTTTCAAGCCTCTGTACTTGAAAGTAGAAAAGCAGAATGAATCACATAGAAGGACCGAGGACGAATTCTTCCGTCTTCAATGCCTTCGAACTGAGAGGTTGAACCCGTGCGTGCTTCGGCGAAAAGAAAGGCATTTCACTCTTGGTACTGGGATTGAGAAGGATTGAGACTTACCAGGACATATAGAAAAAGGTTAGGCTATTAGCCTGAGAGCGCATTACCCTCTTTCCCAACCTATGCGCACACCTGACTGAGCACCTTTCATTGGCCGCTTCGCTTCCACTCCCTCCTTCGGATTAGCGTCAGTGAAGTCTCCGCAATGAGAGAGAAAGAAATATGAACAAGGGCTCGACTGAATCAATGAACAAGGGGTGAATATGGTAGATTTCAGACGAAGATATTAGTGGTCTCATTGATTGATAAGGAAGGAATGAATGTCTTAAGCAAATTCTCTGAGATCCGAAAGAGAAAGATCAGAATCAGAAAGATAGAAAAAGCTAGAACTACCGAGAAATTGACTGATTTACTTACGCTATTTGTTCATCAAAGATTCTTCCTTCTTTGCCTAATGAATTAATATGGATTTCTCTCATTCTTTCTTGCTGCTCAAATTCTTTGAGCCTTTACTAGCTAAATGGCATATTAGCTAATAAACCAGTCCATTTGGGCTTCAACCCGGAGGCAAATAAAAGGAAGAAGACGAGAGCGGTTTTGGCCGGATGAAAGTTTGAAAGTCAAATCCCTACTTTTCATCTTCATTCATCTTCAAACTGGGGGACAAGAAAGCCGGAAGTGACTTTCTTTATTGAAAGCTCAACTCCTCTCCTTATCAATCAGTCGAGCCGCTTTCGCTCCTCGCATATTTCATTCCGCCTCTATCTGAAACCACTAAAAACCATAACCTTGCCGTAGGGAGTAGGTTGAGGATAGGCTTTCTGACTGAACTTTCTTCTGAGGAGTCTTGTCTTCTTTTTCTGACTTTCATGCCTCCTTCCTCTTCCTTCCTTGAACTTCTTTTGCACTTCCTTCAGTTTCTCTTTCTGGGAGTCTTCTCGCACCTATTGGGCGACTTCCACTCTGACCTATGATTCTCTTCGCGCTGACGGATCGCTGACTCAGTCTCTTATCAGCCAAGGTCAGAGTCAGTTGCAAGAAGAACAAGAAAAGCCGGAAGAGCGGACTTAGGGCCGGAACTCCAGATTCAACTACCACGTACCGCTTCGACCAGGCGATCGCGCACAGGGCCGATACATACTTGAATCAAGACCAGTCGCGGCAGAAGTGGCCGTTGTTGATCGGTATGCTCTTGAATGCGCCTTACTAATAGCCTTGTGCTTTTCACTCTTTATCCGGGGATTTCTATCTTTTTAGGTAGCTGGCTCAGATACCCCTTCCCCTTCCTGCAGAGTCAGCGAGGAGCGAAGGTACTCGACTGAGGTTAGGAAGGTTCAGAGCGAAGGTACTCGACTGAGGTTAGGAAGGAGAGGAGCCCCACTACGCGGGAAGTTGCAAGCGAGAGGAGATAGGCTTGAGTTTATGAACGAGAGGAATGGAGCGCCTGTGAAACTCATTGCTGGCCGCCGTGCGATAACTATGATCAGGTTAGAAGCGAAGCCTAGGCTTTCTTCTTTTCTCCTTCCTAGAAATAGGATAGAGGAAAATCAGCTTGAGCGCAGAGGGTTAGGAGTCGGCTTCCCAAGATCAGAGGTTCGAAGACGCGCGAGAGGCCGCCGTCTCTCTTCTTCTTGCATCCGTCCTTTTGTTCTTCTTGGACAAGTAGATAAGCTAGCTTCTATCGTGAATGAACTCATATAAGGTCTCGTTCTAATTCACATCCCAAACTAACTCATTGAAAAGACGGACTTTCTCGACCCGCACGCCAGATCGAAGAGGGAATTAGATCTTGAGGCTGAGTCCGCTGTCTCGGTAACCGAATAGGTTAGATTCTCATAGGCTTTACAGAGTGGGAGAGGGGACTCGCGGGGAAACTCTCATTGAGTAGATTAGGCTTGAGCGAGACTGGAAGAAAGATAGACAAAGCAAGGTCTCCATATTAGAGGGAGGGAGAGGTTGAATCATGTATGTGACTTAGATGAGAGATTGAAAGATGTCTGAGAAGTCAGTAGGCCATCAGACTATAAGCCCTTATATCCCGACTGATTTATGGAACATAGACCATTCATCCCCCTAGTAGGATAGTAGGACTGATTTATGGAACTAGATTGTTATGGATCGGCCATAAGTTTGAGTGGCCTAATGAATTAATATGGATTTCTCAAATTCAACCAAAGAAAACCAAAGGTTGAGAAGCTCATTGAAGAAAGTATCTAAGAAGAGAAAAGGAGTCCTTCGCTTTCAGAGTCCTAACCTTTGTATCCTCATTGATATTGATAAGGCGCAAAGAATTTGCGAACTGAGGACCTGTGGTTTTCTATTCAAATAAGTGGAAAGCGAGAGCTCAAATTCTGATCGCCTTTCTTTTTTTTTCTTTATGGATCTTCATCGATCAGTCCCTTCTCTCCTTTCAGTCGAGCCGTCCTACGTAGCTTAATAGACTCCGTCCTCCGGACGGGAAGGAAAGGAAGAAGACTCCCTAAACCTCAAATAAATACGAAAGCCTAGGACGTCAAAGTCTGCAACTTTGAGTGTATAGACCAATTTGAGCCTTTATTCGCAAATTCTTTGCGCCTTGTCAAAGTCAATAAATGCGGAAAAGAGGCTTTCTTTTAGAGTCATGAAAGAGCGAACAAGGTCCCCTGCCTAAAGAGAGACTGATGTGCCCCTTTGGTTGGGGTCGTGCCCCTTCCTTCGTTCGGGAAAAGCTGATGAAGGAGGCTCAAAGATCATTGAATAAAGTCTCGTTCATTCCTCATCTAAAGGTTGAGCAAGAGCATTCCTCTCCTGAAGAGTCTCGTTATTTCATTCCTTTTCTCATTCTCTCTCTCCGGTCGATCTTCTTCTAACCTCAAAAGGCTGATCTTGATCAACTGATTCAGCCACTTCTTCAACGGAATTCCCCTCTTCTGGGACGGATTCTGACCTCTCCGATCTCTCTCGAAACTCGTTCTCTCCTTCATTCCTAAGGGGAAAGCAGAAAGAAAGGGTTTCAGCCAGTTAATATGGATAAATCAGTCCAGAGGCGCAAAGAATGAAAATGAAACTAGTCGATGAATAAAGGCTCGACTGTCAGGAGAGGAGCGAAAGCGGTAATAGAAAATCCTTTTTCTTCCATTTTTCAAAGATGAAAACTAGTTAGATCAATGGAATGGCTAGTAAACTGCTGGATAGACTTCCTTTATCAGATTATGAACTTGACTCCTATAATTATTGAAATAGATGGAACTCTTACTTGACTGAGGATGTATTTGATCCGTCCCAGGCTCGGAAAAAATGAATAATCTCATTTCCCCCCGGGCTCACCTTCTTTCTATTTGTTGGTGGGACATTTCCTTCTCCGATCATTCTTTGAGCCTTTGTCTTTGTCATCAGCGAAGGTAGCTCTCTAAAAAGTACTCTTTTTTGATGCGAGAATGGATTCTTCCGAATAGGTAGGGTTCGGTACCATCTGTGCCAAGGACTTCTTCCCTAAAGAAGGAGGGAGAAAGAGCCATTACTGCCGCCCTCTACCGCCTTTGTCCCAGCGCTGGCTTGGCTTCAAAGTGGAAAGTAGGGCAAGGCTCCGTAAGGAGTTGAGGCTCCGTGCCGATTATCTGATCGCTCATCCATGAGCTAGCGCTTTCATTCAACTAATCCCTTGGTTTGCTTTATGTGAGGTTCCTTCCCAATCTCTATCCTCAAATAAGATATGGCCCTCGGGAAATTAGATTCAATCATCCCGCAGGACGCGAACCCATCATGGACTGGCGTGAAGATAGTTACCTATGGCAAATATGGGTCTCCTCATCAATGGAAGGGGGCCTCGAGAGGTCACCATGTCCTATCCTCTTTTCAAAGGAATCCAAGGTGGTGTGAACAGCCTATTGCATTTCACCAAGGCATAAGGGACTCGTGGAGCCCAGAGATCGCCTTGGGACCACTCCGTATGGACGGAGACAAGATTAAGCTACGGAGGCCCGCCGAAAGATTAGTGGAATTTCATGAGTCAAGAGGACGGAGTTTCATATTCATTCCACTAATAGGACTTCGGACCACTCAAAGTTGCAGACGGAGTCCTTTTTTCTTGTTTATATCCATATTAGCTACATCGTTCGGATGCATGCTGGCTGACGGGTGCCTCCCTTTTCATGGACCGGCTTTGCCCCTTGTTGTCTCGCTGCTGAATTGGGATTTCTTTATTCATAATAGGGATGATTATGAAATGGAAGAACTTCTCTAACCGCGTAGTGGGAGTCTCCCTCCTTCTAGCCGCACCTCGTTAACGAAAAGAGTGATCGCGCAGACGATTGATCTTTCAGTTCCGAAAGAGAGAATGAACCATCTCCTAGCAACTGAAAAAGAAGGAAGAAAACTAATCAAGGTCCTTCTTGAGCCGCCCAAGAATCGTTAGAGGTAGCAGTCCGCTGGATCGGTTCATAACAAGAGAAGAGTCGGAGGCTAGGGAAGTTCCACTTGCTCCGATACTTCCTTATGCACCGAATAGCACTACTTTACTAATAACCTCGACGTCGACTTTCTTCCTTGATTGGGGATGATGGGGAGTGAACTCATGAAAGGGACTCACACCGCTACCTTTCCCCTTCGTGATCGGATGCGTCTTATGGTCTTTCCCTCGTGTAAGGATTTCTACCTTCTATAGAATCCATTCTCCTCGTGAATAATCCATTGCATAATTGCTTATTTATAAGAAAAGCTCTCTTTCCACTACATCAAAAATCAGGGAAAGAAAGAGAAAGAAGAAAAGCAAGAGCTCAAACCGAAACTGCAACTGAGGAAGCAGACTCAACGGGGACAAGAAGCCACTGCGCCTCTTCAAAGTCTTCCCACGGGATTCTCAGATTTTCATAGTCTTTGATTTAGTGGATAAAAGAGGTCAAAAGGACCGGTCTCGCGCTTTCCTCCTGGGCCTGGCCCTCTTCCTCCGTCTAAGTCAACCTACGAGGCTGCTAACCAACCCTCCGTGGCTTTCTTTGTTTCCTATCATCAGTGGTCCTTGGATAATGATCTTTCTGATCCCGAGCCAAGGATTCATTCTCCTCCGCCTGTCTATTCCCCGACGCGGGGACTCAGTTCCCTAGCCTCAACTCTAGCTGCCCATGCGGATCTCCTCTTTGAAAGCGGGACACACGGGCTTCGAGGCTTCTGAGCTTTGATATCCCATTGCGTAAAAGATAGAAATTCCTAATTGGATGAAAGTCTGACGATGAATCTATCTGTTCTACCGCTACGTGGGTAATTCTCTGTATCGGCTAGGGAGAGGTTGTCCCATCAGAGTGAGTTCCAGAAGGAGATCTTTCAGCTCTTGTTGCAGAGTTCGATCCCCCGTAGTAGGAGTCTGAAACCGGAGGATTTCTCCGTAGGACTCTCAAACCGGTTTTCTTAGTTGCGCTCTGCACTCTTTAAAGTCGTTTGGCTTCGCCCCTCCTCTTGAGTCCTTCTTTCTTCGGAATTCCACTAAAAAACTGAAATCCATATGAACCTTAAAGATTCTCTTCTTATCTTTTTCTTAGCGAAAATGAAGAAAAAGCTAGGTTTTGGGCCTATAAAGTAGCAACTTTTCAAGTCAAATGCCTGATTTTGAACTCTATTTTCGTTATATAGAAAGATGAGAAAAAGGAAGATTTAGAAGGAAAAAAGACGGGAAAACGCAATGAAAGAAGAAAGCCTATAAAAGAAATTCACATTGTTTGATTCTAGTTCTAGTTTATGGTCCGGAGAAAGAGAGGATCAAGAAATGTTTTTTCACTCAATTATCGTGAAATATATATATTCGAAAAAGTCAAAAAATGCAAGAACCGAGAAAAGGCAATGAATGAAAGGATGAGTTGATCTCAGAGAATTTGCTTAAGACATGAATTCAGAGATTGATCAATGAGGATACAAAGGTTAGGCGCAAAGAATTTGCTCAGTCCTGATCCCTGAACTATTTGAAGGAGCGAAGGTACTCGTAGTTTCAGATATAGGAGAGGAGCGAAGGTACTCGACTGAGGTTAGGAAGGAGAGGAGCCCGACGATTATTATTCAATGAAATAACTCGACTGATAAGGATCAAAGAATGATCTTTGAATTTTCAAGCTCATTCCTTATCAAAGAATGATCGAAATCCATATTAATTCATTAGTCAAGGAGCAAAGAATTTGCGAGTTTCTTCTTTCATTCTCTGGGTTTAGCGGGTTCATTCTGCTAGTTCGATCTTTGATCATGCATTTCATGCTTTGATTCTGTCTGAATGAGAAGATGATGTCAGTGATCCACGCCACTCAGCAGAAGCAAGCTTCACCTCCGAGAGTTGACTCGGTATTGTTTCAGAAGAAGGAGAGGATCAAAGAATTTGAGAGCGGAAGCCTAGCGTAGCGTAGCGGACAGCCTGAAACTCTTTCAGCGTAGCGGTAGCCGAGCGGTGGCTTCTCCCTTGCGGATTTGGACAGGCCCGGCTCTCGGTCGGTGGGCTTCGCGCCTTTCTTCCTTTCTTCTTTCAGACTCCGTCGCCTCAATTTCATTCAGCCTTGACTCGTCCGAAGGACTAGAAAGCCATAAACTTTTTTGACTCACCAGTTTTTTTCCCCATTCCAATTTTTCCGCTCCCGTAGGTAGAAGGACTAGTCTGAAATCTACCATATGAACCTGGGGAAATTCTCATTCAAACCTCGTATTTCAGGGGAAATTCTCATTCAAACCTCGTATTTCATGATGAGGGATTCAGAAAGGAGTCAAAATGGAATTGAGTGAACCCCCTTTTGCACATGAAGTCTACGAGGCGGGCCCGCTCTTTGATCTCGGGATTGGACACTTCTTCCATTTCAGAAATTCCCACACTGAAAAATGAATATCTGAAATCAGATCTCTTTTCCTAGGTAGTAGTGGCGAAGTCTTCTTCCCACCCTTCTTTGATCAAAGAAAGCGGACGCCCAGCTCTCCACCAGCAAGCGAGAGTTGACTCGTCCGAAGGACTAGAAAATCCATTATCAAGAGGTTTAGCGCCTTCTTTTTTTCTTCTTTCTGGTCCACACATTGAATTAGAAGTTGACTTAGTCCGGTCGAAGATAATCTAGTCCCTTGATTCCCTTAATAGGTCCTTCTTAGTGGAAGGCCGAGGGGTCCGGTAATCGGCCCAGGTAGCGGGAAGTTGATTCAGAGTCCGGTGGTCCCCTGGGGAGTCAGTCCCAGTTTCATCCGTCCTTGCTGTGGAAGAGTTTCAGAGCTTGCTTCCCGAGTGGAGGTTGAGTCCGACTCGATTATAAGAGGAGAGGTTCAAAGAAGCTACTTTCTTAATGGGGTGATGAGACTATTCAATCTATTACAAAGGTTCATATGGTAGATTTCAGACTAGGACTGTAGGACGGAGGCATCAAAATGCAATTCCTTCCGGTCCGTGGTAGTTTAATTCCTTGAAGCTCTCCTTTTCTTATTGCTAGGGGCGGCACTCATCATTCTATTAAGTTACTAGTGGAATCCAAGAGTCAAAATCATCAGAATGGTGGTACATGTACCAGGATTCATCCTTTTATTAGTATTAGAAGAAAATCCTTTTCAATCTTCTTTGAACCTTGGAATGAATAAGGAAGAGCTTACCCGATGAGGCATCATCCTCTCCTTAAATTAAAGCACTTATTCCACTTTCTCAATCTTCTTTGAGCCTCTTGAAACAAAAGAAAACTGCATCAATCTCAACTCAATTTCATCCAGCCTGATAAAGAAAGCCTAAGGAAGATCAGACTCCCTTCTACGCGGCAAGGACTCCATCATAGGACGAGCCCTAGCCCTAAGATCAGACCTCCTTCGGCCAAGACATAAGAGCTCCTTCGTCAAATAAGAGAGCCAGAAGGCAAAGGATCATTCATGATAATGGATAGTCCGGAGGACGGGTCAATGAAATATGAGAAGTTCAGACGAGATTCACGTCTTTCAAGGTTAAGACTTGGTTTATGGATATAAATCAGTCCTTCGGACGGGAGTCGAAAGAAAAGAATGATAATAAGCAGTCGATAAGAAAGCATAGTAATCTTTGGAAGACTCTTTCAATCCTATTTATGAAGAAGTGGGCAGTCTCGTATTCTAGCTTGCTTCTAGAACTCGGAAAGATATCATACTAACTGATAACCCCTACGTGGGCCTCCCCAAGGTCAGAGTCCTTCCTCTCGTACTTCCTCTGAAAGAGAGAAATTAATGAGAATATAGTTCATATACTCGATTCGTTTATTATGAAAGAGATTTCATACTCGATTCCTGCTGGGCAGTGGACTTGAGCTCAGTAGGAATGGAAGAAAGAACTGAGCCGCGCACCCGTCCCTCAGGCATGAGAATTTCCATTGGAACTCAAAACCGATGTTCATTCAGGCTAAAATCAAGGCTTTTGACTCCTTTATCGTCTTCTTCCTTTCCTGTCCATTTTTCACCGAAAAGAGGGCTCAAAGAATGATCGAAGGAGCAAAGAATTTGCGTGACTTTCTCCTTTCTTTATCTCCTATCCTGTATCCGGGAGCGTAGCGTAGCGGAAAGCCTGAAACCACTTTCTTCTTTCTTTCAGCCCTAGCGGTGCCTTCTCCCTTGCGGATTTGGACAGGCTGAAGAGGACAGGCCCGGCTCGGTCGGTGGTTAGGGTCTTGAGAAAGACCGCGAATCTTCAATCTCCAGCTCTGAGTATGATCCCTTTCGGAGAGTGAGGTGGGGAAAGCGCGCTATTCAGTCAGACGGGGGAAGATCTAGAATCAGAGTTCCAAGACGTAGGATTTAGTTGGGATAGGCTTGACCCCCTAGGATCGGGCTTAGGCCTCGTGCGGCGAGGGTAGAAGGATTGGATTGACCCGCATCGGTTGAAGATAAGCCTGTCCTTGGGGAATGAAGAAAGGAAAGAGAAGTGCTTGGTCTCGTCACCGTCCTCCGTTGGTGCTTTGATTCTAAGCAATGAATCTGAATATTGTGTACGATATGAAGGAGGATCAGAAATGGATTCCATATGGATTGATGAATAAGACAAGTCCCGTGGTAGTTTAATTAGACTAGGCGGTACAAGTTCTTCAGAGGGAGGAGAAAGAAAGTGGTTTCAGGCTGTCCGCTACGCGTAGCTACGCTGGAGCTAGGGAGAAAGAAATGAAGAAGGTGAAAGATCCTGAGAAAGACAGGAGCAAGTCAAAGTAGTTGACGGCTGTCCGCTACGCGTAGGCTCCCGCTTCCGCTCCTTCTAAAGAAAGGATAAAGAATCAATGAACAAAGGTTTGAGAAGCGCATTTCTCTAAGAAAATCAGATGAATATGGATATAAATCAGTCCTTCGGACGGGTCAAGACGAGGGTCCTTTTGACCTCTTTTATCCACTAATAGGACTTCGGACGGAGTGAAAAAAAGAAAGATTAGACAGACGAAGGACTATCAACCTATTATTTTCATCATATTGAATAAATAAGGAAGAAGACTGAAAAGAGAATGAGCCCGCTAAACCCAGAGAATGAAAGAATCCACTTATTTATTTGTTTGAGTTCGTCCATTGACATTGAATTTCTTCTTTCTTCAAAAATCAAGAATGTCCTTCTGACTGATTTATCCATATAGAAGTAATTAGGAGCACTCCTTAAATATTGGTTCAGGAGACTATCCATTAGAATGAACGAAGCGAAGGACTTGTTTTTATCCACTAGAATGAACCGAAGTCCTGAGATCATTCTTTGAGCTGTCCGGAGGACTCTACCCTATTGAGCGTCCTTTTTCAATATTCTTCGATCATTCTTTTTCAATCTTCTTCGAACCTCTCCTTTCAGTCGAGCCCTCAGTCGCAGCTTAATATGTGAGGAGGACTTTTCTACCTTTGAAATTTCAAAAGGTCCAGATGACTATCCATTAGCCTTGAAATAAGCAGGAAGGGATACGTCTTCCTTTTCTAGTTCATGGAAAGTCTGACTCGAAACTGGGACCTCTGGATCTCTCTTTTCAGACTCTATTACTCCGCTTTTCTTTAGTCAAAAGCCTAGCCTCTATTCATTGATTCCTTGTTTTCGTGCTTTCCAAGGCGCAAAGAATTTGCGGAAGGGAAGGCAGTTTGTGAAGATAGCCAAATCACCGTGTAAAAGAGTCAGAAAGAAGATAGACGAGTCAAAGAATAGACAAATTAGGCCGACGGCAAGACGATCGAGCATACCAATTTCAGACGGATTTCTCATCCGAAAGAGGAAGAGGAAACTGCTTAAGCCCCAACTAGAACTACGGAAAGAACCTCCGCGTCAACTTATGCTACTCTACCTTATTATTTGAGAATTCCTCAACTGCAGGCAGACTCTTGATATAGCGCCTTTGTTGGTACGGATGTGCCTTTGCCGCCTCCTTTCCCCAGAATTATGGGTTCATTCTTTGAATTCAAGGACTAAAAGGAAGTGAATATGGATATAAATCAGGACTGAGGACGTCCTGGAGGAGTATATAGGTCCTCCGGACAGGTCTCGCTTTCTCGTTAATGAGTTTCTTTTCTCATTATAGAGAATGAAGTTCATTCAATAGTGAAATGGGAATGGTTTGTGCTTTCTTTTCTCGTTATGATCAAACTACGAAGGACCATGAATTGAGGTTTTCTTTGAGGTTCATGAGAAGATTCAGTGATCCACGTAGCCTTGAAAGAAGGACTTTCTCCTTTATTTATCCATCCGGAGCGGAGGCGGAGCCGTAGCGGACAGCCTGAAACTACTTTCTTATCTGGCCTGAAACTACTTTCTATCCTACGGTCTGCGGTAGTTGAATTTTCAACCTTTGTTCATTGATTCTTTAGAAGGAGCGGAAGCGGAGCCCTAGGTCCGTGGTAGTTTAATTAGCACTTGCTTGATCCTTTCTTTCGGAGGAGACCAAGAAAAGAGAAGAAAGAGGGAGATTCTTCATCAAATCAACGGATCCAGCGATTCGGTACATCCCTTGCATCTGCTTTCATTATTCAACTACTGACTTTGGGAAAAGACGGAAGACCTCCTTCGCTTCCTTTCCAGCTTTTTTTTTCTAAAGAATGTGGGAATGAGTGAGGGGGAGCACCTTGAGTATTTTCATCTTTCTGATCGATCTTCTTGCATTGAAAGTCTGAGTAGCTCTTTGCTTACAACTGATCTTTGGCTCGCCCCTATCTAGGCATCCCACCAATCCATCCGATCGGCTCTGCGTTTTGGCTTTGCCTTAAAGGCATAGCATTTTCTGACTCAAGATCGAATCCGATTCTTTCTGATAGAATACCTGTATAGAGAATAAGCCCACCCATTCAATGACCTTTGAATGTGAAAATGGGTTCAAGGGGCAATGTGATCTTTTCCCTCTTCCTCTGACTCAAGAATCTCATTCTCTCTCCCCTACCCTAGGCTTGATCTTTCTCAAAAAGAGAAAAAGGAAAGTAATAATCAGATATTCACAACTCACAATAGTGGTAAATTCATAAGGTCCTCGAGCATAGATTCCTTTTCCGATCCCAGCCGCGTATCAGTCGTCTTCTGACTTTCTTATTTCCTTATCAGTCGCATTCCTTTGAGTAGGCTTTCTTCTTGAAGAAAGAGGGTTTAAGGATTTCTTCGCTTTGCGGGCTTATAGAAGGAGTCTGACCTCTCGAGCATTCCTTATTTAGTAGGCTTTCTTATTTGACTGACGGTTCTTAGGCTTCCTTAATCTGATCTTTCTTTATCTTTCTCTAGCTTCTATCCTTTCAGGCGATTCCGATTTTCAGTCTTACCTAGCAGCTGATCACCTTCTTGGTCGCTGAATACCTCGGTGACTCGCGGCCGGTCTAGCTCCGAGGTGT
>NC_066858.1:26221650-26245885 GCF_025177605.1 Cucumis melo | reverse complement strand
AAGACCTTCTTTGAAAAATCAAGCTAAGAAGAAAGAGTCCTTCGGACCAGTCAGAAGAAAGAAAAGAATGAGAAAGAAGACAAGAACCTACTAAAAGGAACCTACGGCAGGCAAGGAAGAACCTACTATTTGGAAGAAGACGATAAAGGAGGACGAGAGCAGATCTCTCTACCATTTCCTTCTCTTTCCCTTTCGACTTATATCTGATTATCTCAGATTATTTCATGAGCAGGTCTTTTTTTCTTCCTTTTTTTTGTTCATGCATAGCACGAATTCAGTACTCAAGCAGAAAGACAAGGCTCACTCGCGCGATCGGAAGCGAAAGAGCGGCTCGACAAGGAGCTCCCCCAACGGAAGAGGAGAAAGGTGAGACCGCAAGGAACCCCTCTCAACCATGCCAGTTCAAAGCCTAGTCAAATCAAAGGCCTTTTCCATTAGTTTGCGCGAATGAGTCGGTGAGTCACTCAAGTTCTTAGGAAGCGATACTGACCGGAACAGAAGGAAGAAAGGTCAGACGGAGGAGGAGGTTATGAAATAGTCGTTCAGATAGAACTCTTTGCCAAAAGGCCTTGAAACTCTGAGTTTTCGCTTTCCCTTTCACATTCAGGTCTTTCCCTTCGTAAAGTGAGGGGCTGGATCGATAGAAAAGTCTCAGACTAGGCCCTTAACAGCAGGCTAATAAGCCGCTAAAAAGACAAGAAGAAAGAAAGCCTACCTGCTCGACCCAGAACAGAGATTGAAGGAGGAGATAGGCTCGACCCACGGGATGAGGATGAAATGCTCCAGTCCGCGCGAGCAACCCCACTTGTTGAATCCGTCGTCCTTCTTGCCCTTGCTGCTGATAGGCCTTCCGTGAAGTTATGTAGGAAAAGGGCCTAACTGCAGTTTTAGTGCACCAACTTATCCCCTCTGCCTACGGCTCTGGCTTTCGGCGCGTCCCTCTCTCATTTACCTCGTAATTGATAAGAAGTGAGTTTACGAACGAGATAGAAGAAAGAAGACTCCAAAGGAGGGGTCGGCAGCTAGGCTTTGTTGAGATCTTTCATTCCCCGTCCTACGGACTCCGAAGGAGCGGAGCCCATAAGAAGGGGAGGACTTTCTGACTTGAATCTGATTTTTCTTCCTCTAGTTATAAGGAATAAGACTGATTATATGCGTCGGACTTTTCCTTGGATAGGCTTGATCTTTCTTTCTCTTCTTTTCATATTATGACTTTCTTGATTTATGGATGTTCATCGATCAGTCGCTTCTCAAATTCTTTTCGAATTCTACGGCATCAAAATTCAATTCTTTCTTGAGATATTATGTCCACTTTCATGTTGTTGGCATCAAAATTCAATTCTTTGCTTCCTTTAAGTAGGTTCAAGCTCCGCTTCTTCCTTTCACTGAAAACCTTGAACCTCTCCTGCTCCCCCCTTGAAACCCGACTTCTGGGGTGGCTAGTTCCTAGGTCCAATACCGGTCCGTGGTAGTTTCATTCCAGGCTTAGGGGCAGGTACGGGAAAAGATGGGGCATCGGGTGATTATTTGATGAAAATGTAGAGTCAACCCCTTAACCCTTTAAAGCGCTGGGCTTTTGACTCCCTGGCATTGGGATTCGCTATCGTCCGCCCCAACGGGTCTTTTCCGCTGTCTTTCCAGTTCTTCTTTCATCCCTCTTCTTTCTGATAAAGTGGCAATAAAGGCATATTTCGCGATCCGTAAATGAATAATAGGCTATTGGCCTTACCGCTCCGTGGGTCGCATACCTCTCCTAGCTGTCTATATACATATTCCCTAGTAGGATAGTCGGACTTTTGACGGCTTAGTGGAATGAATGAGTCCTCCGTCCTTAGTTGCACTCCTTTGAAGGAGCAAAGAATCAATCTCCTACTCCGCCTTCCTAACCTCACTCGAGTTCAAGGCAAATTCTTTCCGCCTCTCCTATATCTGAAACGTAGAGTACCTTCGCACCTTTCAGTCGAGCCCTTGTTCATTGACTGATTTTTTAGCCTTCTACGTCTGAAATCTACCCTAATATTCCAGAAGACTACTCCTCCGGATTTGAGAGTCCTTCGCATCTAGACCTCTTATAATTCTACGGCTCCTCTCCTTATCAGTCGAGTACCTTCGCTCCTCTCCTTCCTAACCTCAGTCGAGTGGCTTCGCTCCTCTCCTTCCTAACCTCAGTCGAGTGGCTTCGCTCTGAACCTGACAGTCGAGCCGCTTTCGCTCGTCTTGACCCAGCCGTAGGCTGATTATTGACGCTAGGAGCAAAGAATCAATCTCCTACGGAGCCTAAGGAGTTGTCTTTCTTTTTTCTCTCTTCTTAGCGCTCCCCCACTCCTATTCAGTCGTTCCGCTTCGCGCCCTCCGTTCGTCGTCTTCTTTGCGCTCCCGCTAAGTCCTACTACGTCCTTTCTTTGTCTCTTATATATAGTCGCTTGGCTTCGCATACGATATTAATCTTTGTCAAAGTCTTGTAAATTGAATATGGAATAAGACGGAGTAGGAGCGGTCCGGAGGACTCTGATATTCCACTTTTTTCTGACTCCCCAAACGGAGCCTCTTGAGGAGTTTTCTACCTTGAAATTCTGACTCCAGATCTCATGCTACTAGGGAAATAGGCTGATAGGGTATAAATACTGGTGGGCTTCAATCCATTCCGATCCTTTATGCTACCTTGTAAATACCTTGATTTCTCAGTCGATATTCTAGGGTTACTGAGATAACTGATAAGAATGCCTGCATAATCTACTCAAAAGGGTCAAGCTGGAAGACGGCTCCAACTAGGTCTCCTGACCCGTAAACTCAGTACTAAGCTCTTCTCGCTAATAGGCTTCGCTGATAACCTCGTCTTCTCGGTCACATCCATCTGTCCACAGGATCCTTGTCTACATTCTTTCTCTTCCAAGGGGATTCGAAGTGGAAAGAGTTGACTCGGGGTCGGTCTAGCCTGGCTCGACTAAAAAAGCGAAGGATACGGTAGGAGAGAAGAGATATAAGGTCCGCACAAGGGCTCGGTCATCCTAATCCGGAATCAAAATAGAATTTCGGAAATTCCATCATCAGATGAGTACTAGGATGAGTGGCTAGTCCCATTACAGTGACTGAGGAAAGATAACTGATAAGAATTCCTGCTACCGAAAAAAGATCAGGATGAAACAAAGGCAGCTAAGAAGTCATCAGTCTTCCTGTACTTCATCCTCTTTCTCTGACCTTGATGATGATAATAGTACTTCCGCCTCTCTTTCGATCCGCAACTCATGAAAGAAGACCGCGTAGAAGGATTTCTTCTTCCGGTCCGTGGTAGTTTAATCCTCAAGATCTCATGAAAGACCTTCCGACCCAGCCTCCGGCTCGATGAAATTGAGAATCAGAGCTTTAGAATCAGAGCTTGAATTACTTATTTCAGAGAAAGAGAATGAATTCTGACGGATTCTTTCTTTCGCAGGTTGAGGAATGAAATAACTCTCATAGATTGAGGAATGAATTACTATTTAGTGGATAAGTCACCTGGACCTTTGAAATTCAAGCAGTGAGGACTAGAAATCCATTATTTTGAACTTCTTTTTAGTAGGTTTGGAACTTTTCTTTCCCCCGTTGTTTTTCCATTATTTCATGGGGAAGAGGTCTTCTTTCCTTCAGTTCATAAGGAGGTGCAGTACGCGAAAAGTCTCCGTTGCCAAATCATTAGGGCGCGGAACGAGTTAGTTGTCCCCCGGATCTCTTTTTCTTGGTTGAGTATGCCTCGGTAGGGCTGAGATCTCTTTCCTCACACGCCTCATCAAAGGATTATGAAAGCTCCCAACATAGAATCCTATAGTTTCACGGATGCTTTCCCCGTTTCATCCTCGACAGGAATTCTCGTCGGCCAGACTCAGTCAGAAGGGCAGAATCCATACCAGTAGCAGCTTCAAAGGGATCCGTCCTTGCTATATCTGGTTCCGGTAGCGGTTCTTGAGGAAGTTGCTGGGACAGGAAGAGAAAGCCCTTGTTCATTGAGTTTCATTGAGTTCCACTTTAGTGGATCAAAGAGGTCCGACCGCTAAGTGGGAATATGTAGGATGAAAGTACGGACAGAAGTTCAAATAAAGCTCCAGATGAGCAAAGAATTTTCGATTTGATCCACTAAATCAAAGATTCCACTATTCGAAAGCCTATCCTTTCTGAGAACCTTCTGACTTATCTTCTTTTTTAGAACCGTCGAAGAACATTTGCCAGAGGAGTTGAGTCTTCTTCTTCGCCTACCGCTAATAGAATAGCTGAGTCCGGGAAATGCGTCCCCTTTTTCAACTCAGAAAATCAAGCTCATAGTCCGGACGGGATGATCCTCCGGTGGTCTGCTATTGCCTGCCCCTTTCCTTACTCATTTAGGGCTTCCCCTTGCTTTTACAGAACTCTGAGAGTCACATCTGCCACCTTGCTGGCCCATTCAGGCTGGCTTTGAAAAGAGATACTGAAGCGGGTCCATCCTTGCAATCAGCATGGTCGTATAGTGAAAGATGTAGTGGCGTAGGCTTTGCGAGGGCTCATGGTTGAGCACAACCGCTTTTTTCTAGAACCGTATACCTTGTCTCATAATCAGTGAACTTCTTGCCGATCTCGTATATTGCCCTTTCTTTCCTACCAGTTTCATCTCATCGTGCTGACCAAGGACAGACACAACTCATGGATGCTTTTTTGACTTACAGATAGATGCATCAGGATAGGCTTGAAATGAAACTACCACGGACCGTCCGAAGGACTACGAAGGAGGTTCAAAGAATTTGAATTGAGTTCCATCTTTTCCTTAGTTCATGGGTCCGTCCTTTCTTCTTCTTTCTGGGAGTCTGAAAGACTCATTCATGGAACTCAAACTTATGGTCCTTCTCCGCCACCAGGCCTACGGAAAGGCGCGAAGCGACTTAGAAGTCGCGCAAGAAAGGCAGCATTCTTCTTGTCCCAGGCTATTAACTAATTGGTATCCGCTTTTTCTATATAGGAGGGCTCGACTGAAAGGAGAGGATCAGACGAGTAATTTTCTCTTGCGGATCTTCTTGGGTTAGGGTCCTTCAAAGAAGTAATGAATAAGATCTCTCGTCAGAAGAAGTCAAAAATCAGAGAGGGAAGAAGAAGAAAGAGGTTAAGCTCGAGCGGGAAAATCATTGTATCGCGCAGGCTCGGAAGAAGTCTAGTGCTAGTTCTGACTTTCTCTAAATTCTTTGGTTCGTAAGAAAAATAGCCTAACTTCAAACTCTATTTCCTTGGTGGATTCTTTCTCACTCCTTTGCTTCTCGATTTGACTTCTTAGGGTACAGAAAGCGGAAACCGGCGCCCCGGAGAGGTCTTATTCCGGCATGAGATCTCTTCCTAGAGGAGAACCTAGGCTTGATCTTGATTTTGAGTCTGATTCCAGGAAGAGAGCTCTTCAACTTTGAAAGATTTCTACCCTGAAATAGCAAACTCTCAATCGGCAGTCTAAGAGTCAGACAGTAAGGACGGACGGGAGGTACTAGCATTCTCCTCCATAGAGGACAAAGGAAAGCGCTCGACCAATTAGGTTATTTCATTCAACACTCTTTAAGGATAGGGATCGGCTCAGAACTCTGATGAAAGAGGGGGCGCGGGCCCAGGATCTACGAAAGTCACCGAGTCAGAGTACGGAGGAATAAATGGAATTGAGCTTTACAGAGTTGACAGGCATCAAAATGAAATTCTTCCAAATAGTAGGTTCTTAGACTGAGAGGTCAAATGAGATCTCTCTTTCATTCCCCCGTTGCGGATGCCAAACTCCACCAAATTAGATGAGAAAGAACTATGAAGGAGCTCGCTTGAATTGAAGCTCCAGCTAGGGATGAAAGGGAATCTGTCCCAGTCGAGGTTGAGGGCGCGTCATCTCTTTCATTCCCACGTAGCCGTTCATTCTCTGGCATCAAAAAATCTCAATGAATGAGTGTAGGTTCTGGAGAACTCCGTTTTCAGGATCTGAGCGAAGGCCCGAGTTCTTTCGGAAGTGGCAGAGCCCGCTGTCGTCGCTCTTCTTGTTTCATTTAAGCTGTAGCCCTTTCGGTGAGGTGCGAATGCTCGAAGTGGCAGTAGCTTTCTGATTTGAAGAAAAAAGCCGTCAGCCCTCCTTTTTACATTACAAAGAGGAAGAGTTCCGGGACAAGCTCCCACCCAACAAATAGCTCGTACAAGAGGGTCCCCAGGATGCATCGGCGCCCACGTAGCGGGAAAGGAGAGAAGTGACCGGGAAAGGACACCGAGTGGAGCGATAGGGAATTCTTGTCATAAGGGTTCTCGTCGGATCTCAGACCAAAGCAAAGGAAGAAGTTGAGTAAAAAGAGAAATGTGAACTCGAATTCTTTGACTTAGAATTTCAGATAGAGGCTCGACTGATAAGGAGAGGAGTTGAGCTTTCAATAAAGAAAGTCAACTAAAAAATTCAGTCGCTTCGATCATTCTTTGAACCTTGGACTTGTGAATTCCACTGATTTGATCCACTAAATCCAAAATTCCACTCTCCCTATGACTATACTAGTATCAAGACCTATCGCTATCGGATATCAAGAGTCTTCCAAAGATTACTATCCTGTTCAAGTCTCGTTTTTGACTCAATTCAGATTGCTGGGATGCCTTTTTTTCATTTTCATCAGCCAAGGTCAAGACCTGCTAGTCCTACCACGTTAAGGGAGAGCACCCAACTTGCTTGTTGACACGTGATAGGAGTCAGAGGTGGGAGGATTGACCACGTTAGCCCTATGGTAGTGATGGTTGGTCTTTTAGATATTATGTCCTTTGAGTGCCTTTTGCGCGCTTAGCCTCGGAAAGAGGTGCTTCTACAGCTTTGGTGCTAAAACCTCAAACTAGGCTCAATTCGGAAACAGAAAGGAAGAAATTCCCACTTGACCCATTCTTCTGACTGCGCTAGCATCATCGGATACGGCAAGATCGATTCTTCCAACTTCGGCGGGCTTGTAGACTATTTCATTCCAAATCGTCGCCCCTTTCCTTATCTACCGTGTGCCTATTTGGTTTCATAGGCAAATTTCTTTCTTTGTCGGTGGCAACATCGGCATGCGTTATATAAGACTTTAAGCGCACCTTCACTACAAGACTGCCAGAACCGTCATTTTCTTCTGGAACGAGGATCACTCTTTCTTTCTTTCTTGAGTCGGCTAATATATTGTTTAAAGTAAGGAGTAATTTCATTGGACTTCTTCCGTAGGTTGATGCTTTGTATCGCACGCTTCTTCTATTTTTCTATATAGTGTGAACACCTTGCCCCCTATTCATTAGTTCCAAGAAAGGGGCCGTTCACGTCGCCGGTTTTTGATCTAGTTGCAATAAGTTCGCTTTTTTTCGTCGAGATTGGGTTGGTGTGAAGCCTCAGTACAAGATCGAAAAGAATGCATAAGCATTCCAAGTGAGATGCCCAAGATCAAAGGAACGAGGGGAAGAATCAGGAGGACGTAGAAGCTAGGCTTTCCGATTATTTTGAGGTTTTTAGTAAAAGAAAGCCTATCTTCCTTTCACTTCCTTTAAGCCCAAATATCATATTGCTCGGCTCCAGCACTTGCACGAGTATTCGCTTCGCTTCTTTCTCTCGCACTCCTCACTCTCCTTTCAGTCGAGACCTCCGTTAGGATCAAAGAGGTCTGGAGGACGGGTTCATATTCCATTTCATGACTCCTTCTACGGGAGGCCCTCAGTCCTTGTTTATATCCATATTCACAGTCGATCTTCTTCTTCACGTCCGGAGGACTGGTCCGAAGGACTGATTTATATCCATATTAACCTGTCCGGAGGTTATGAAATAACTCGACTCAAAATGATGAGAGGTTCAAAGCTCATTGAATAAGGACTTCCTTATCCCTTATTAGGAGTGCAACTCATGAAATTCCACTAACCCGCTTTGAATATGGATTTCTCAAATTCTTTGATAAGGAATTCGCTTCGCCCCTCTCCTTCCTAACCTCAGTCGAGTGGCTTCGCCCCTCTCCTTATTTTCTTGAGGGCTCCTTCTAATTGGATAAGGAAGGAATGAGCTTGAAAATTCTGAGATCATTCTTTGATCCTTATCAGTCGAGTTATTTCATAACCTACGGACGGACCCTTAATTGAATCCATATTCATCTGAAAAAGAAAAGGAGCGGTTAGGAGTTGAATGAAAGCGAAAGTCCTTATCCTTCAAATTCAATGAAAAGGAGTGCAACGAAGAAAATTCCACTAACCCGTCATCTAGACCTCTTATAATTCTACGGCTCCTCTCCTTCCTAACCTCAGTCGAGTGGCTTCGCTCTGAACCTATATTTTTTTCTACGAGTACCTTCGCTCTGAACCTTCCTAACCTCAGTCGAGTGGCTTCGCTCCTCTCCTGACAGTCGAGCCGCTTTCGCTCCTCTTGACTATCCATATTAACCTGTTCCAAAAACAAAGGTCCAGGTGATAGCTTAATGCGAGCCCTTGTTCATTGCCTTGATAGGCTTGGAGTTGATTCCACTTTTGTCTCTTCTTTAGGCTTGATTTTCTTCTTCTTCCTTGCCTCCTGGTTGTCTTTTCATCTTTTTTCAATCAAAAAGCGTGAGGATCAAAGAATTTGAGATGTTAGAAGGTGCAAAATCAATGGGTGCCGGAGCTGCTACAATTGCTTCAGCGGGAGCTGCTGTCGGTATTGGAAACGTCTTCAGTTCTTTGATCCATTCCGTGGCGCGAAATCCATCATTGGCTAAACAATCATTTGGTTATGCAATTTTGGGCTTTGCTCTAACCGAAGCTATTGCATTGTTTGCTCTAATGATGGCCTTTTTGATCTCATTCGTATTCCGATCGAAAAGGTTTCAGTCTCACATCTTGAACATCAGAAAGCCGTCCCTCTTCCTATGGTCGAGCTACTTCCGTCCCTCATCTGGAGCTTTTTCTTTCTCCATATTCACCTGTGTCCTTATGAAATGAGCTTCGATCATTCTTTGACTTTATTCATTGATTCAGTCGAGACCTCTGGAACTCGTCCGGAGTCATTTCATTGTCCTTATCAATTTCAACTCCTACTCCGCCTCTATCTGAATTGGTTCTACGTAGCTTAATTAGTCCGAAGGACAGGTGAATATGGATTTCAGACTCCTTCTACGCGGTCCGAAGGCTCAAAGAATTTGAGAAAAAGAAAGTCACTAGAATGAAACTAAAGAGGACGCTCGACTGAAAGGAGTCCAAGATTCAAGCTTCATCAATGAACAAGGGCTCGACTGAAAGGAGAGAAGGAGGCTCAATGAAATATGAGTTCGTTCGTCATTCCACTAGAAAAAAAGGATTCCACATTCAAGAGGACCGGACAATAGCCTGAGTCGAGTAATGGGAAGCGGGCTAGTCCCCGAAAATGCTCGTTCCTCTGACGTTGGGGCTTACAATGAACCTTGTGACTCTAACTCTTCTTCAAAAAAAGCGTCTCTATATATATAGATCAGTCTTGACTTATCTCAAGCAATGTCCATCCCATGCCTTTCTTGGTTGGACCAACCCAACCGGCGATTTCCGACAAGTCTTTCTTCATTTTTCTTGAAAGAAGCGGAACTACAGGGATGAAATTCAAAGTGTTTCTGACTCTGACGCCCAACAGCCCACTTGAGCAATTTGCCATTCTCCCATTGATTCCTATGCATATAGGAAACTTTTATTTCTCATTCACAAATCCATCTTTGTTTATGCTGCTCACTCTCAGTTTGGTCCTACTTCTGCTTCATTTTGTTACTAAAAACGGAGGAGGAAACTCAGTACCAAATGCTTGGCAATCCTTGGTAGAGCTTATTTATGATTTCGTCCCGAACCTGGTAAACGAACAAATAGGTGGTCTTTCCGGAAATGTGAAACAAAAGTTTTTCCCTCGCATCTCGGTCACTTTGACTTTTTCGTTATTTCGTAATCCCCAGGGTATGATACCTTATAGCTTCACAGTGACAAGTCATTTTCTCATTACTTTGGGTCTCTCATTTTCTCTTTTTATTGGTATTACTATAGTGGGATTTCAAAGAAATGGGCTTCATTTTTTCAGTTTTTTATTACCCGCAGGAGTCCCACTGCCATTAGCACCTTTTTTAGTACTCCTTGAGCTAATCCCTCATTGTTTTCGCGCATTAAGCTCAGGAATACGTTTATTTGCTAATATGATGGCCGGTCATAGTTCAGTAAAGATTTTAAGTGGGTCCGCTTGGACTATGCTATGTATGAATAATCTTCTCTATTTCATAGGAGATCCTGGTCCTTTATTTATAGTTCTTGCATTAACCGGTTTGGAATTAGGTGTAGCTATATCACAAGCTCATGTTTCTACGATCTCAATCTGTATTTACTTGAATGATGCTACAAATCTCCATCAAAATGGTTATTTATTTATAATTGAACAAAAGCGAGGCTCCGTAAGGTTATTCTTTATATGGATTTCTTTCGTTGCACTCCTGAATTTATGAGAATTCAGTCCTTTCGCTTTCTTTATGAAATTCCTTGTTCATTGACTCCTTATCAGTCGACTTTCTTCGAACCTTACTATTTGGAGAGTGATTTCTGAAAATCAAGGGCTCCTGAAAATATTCTCATTCAGTCCTTTCGCTTTCTTTATGAAATTCCTTGTTCATTGACTCCTTTTAGACAAATACAAAGAGAGATGCCCGTCCTTTTGACTCAAGATTCCATATTAAGCGAACCTCTTCCACTCGCAAAGATCATTCTTTCGATCATTCTTTGAGCCTTGGACTGATTTTGACATATGAAATTTCTTCTTTTTCTTAGCTCAAATGAAGAAAAAGCTAGGGCTCGACTGATAAGGAGAGCAAACCACTTTGTAGCAACTTTTCATGAAAAAGATGTAAAAATTTCTCTATTTTCGTTAAATAGAAAGATGAGAAAAAGGAAGATGACGAAGGATTTTTTTCTCTATTTTCGTTCAATATCAAGATGAGAAAAAGTCCTATAAAAAAGGTCAAAAAAGCTTGGTCCTTCGGACGGGAAAACGCAATGAAAGAATCAAGCCTATCAAAGAAATTCACAGACTTTGATGAGAGTTCTACTTTGTGGTCCGGATAAAGAGAGGAGAAAGAAATGTTTTTCACTCAATTATCGTGAAATATATATATGAGAAAAAGTCACAAAAAAAAGGTCAAAAAAGCTTGGTCCTTCGGACGGGAAAAGGCAATGAAAGAATCAAGCCTATCAAAGAAATGAACATTGTTTGATTATAGTTTGACTTTGTGGTCCGGATAAAGAGAGGAGAAAGTGCTTTAAGAAGAAGGCGCAAAGAATAGATTATGCTGAAGGCGCAAAGAATATTGCCCATATTGCCTCTCGTCTTATTCCACTTAGCTAAAGAAAGCACTACGCGGGAAGAAAAGAATATCCTTAGCTATTGAGGCGGAATGAAATATGCGATTGAGAAAGAAGAGCAAGAGTATGAAAGATCAGAATCGCTTGAGAAACCTCTATTTAGCTTTCTAATCTCAGAAGCAGAAGAAAGGTCATCCTTGCACTTCTCCTTTTGAGTCTTATTCCGTCCGAAGGGAAGGACTACAATTACTTGAAATGCCGTAGGTTAAGCTTCGCTTCTAGCCTCCTTCTCCGCCGTATTAGCAGCAGCAGCTCTCTTTGTCTTTCTTTCCTTGTTCATACACAAATTTCTTAGGCTCTTTTGAGTTGTAGAAGGAGAGGTTCAAATCCTCCCGTGCCAGGGGAAAGAAAGAAGGATCAGTTCGTATTGGCAGTTTCATTCCTTCATCTCCACCTTGGAAGGAAGGGTATTATTGAGACCTCACCTCGTCGGTCTTGCGGCTGTTTAAAGAAGAAGGATCTCTTTCGACTTCTAAGTATGAAGCAGCTTTTGCTTGACCGAGGTGTGAACGAAGCAAGATCCCTTTCATTATCTGAAGTTGAAATTAAGCTAGCACGGACCGGGAATACCGGTACCCCCCAAGGGAAAGATCGAACTCAGTCCAGGAGGAAGAGGCATAGTTTAGTGTTGAGGTTTGTTCATTCTTGACATATTTCATTCATCTGCAGAAGTAGAAAAGCAGAAGTAGACAAAAGAAATAATGGGATCACTCGCAGGAAGAAAAGAAGGTTGGCGGGAGGTCTGAAATTGAGGCCTTTCCTTTCGAACTCACCCATGCGTGGCGAATGAGATAATCGGCGGCTCATTTACTGGGCGAAAGATGTCTTTCTACCCTTGAATCTCGTTCAAAGCATTTTGTCGTAGAAAGACGATGATCGGACAAGAAAAGCTACTTTATCTCCTTCAACCATTTATGCAAGAGCCACTTTCTATTCCACTGGGCGGGTGTCTCGCATTTCATGGGGGTTCCTCCTCTATCTTTTATGGATTCAGTCTCGCTACTCACTTCCCTTCCTTTAGCGTGTCCAGCCTGTAGACCTCGTTTTGGGAAGGCATACTGGGGGCGGTTCTCATTCTCTTACCAGGAGATTCAACCTATAAAAGGCTCAAAGAATATTGAGAGTGAAAAATAATGGATTTCTAGTCTGGAAAAAAGGCCTACTTTTCTGGTCAATGAAATATGAGATAGAATTATCTCAAGAATGATCGAAGAAGAATTGAATTTTGATCTTTGATTTAGTGGAATCTTTGACTTAGTGGAATGAATGAGTCCTCCGTAGCTTAATTAGTGGAATGAATGGAAAGCCTATCCAAGATCATCCCCATATTCATTAGGCGAAGGACTCTGAAATCGGACAGGTCTCGCTATGGAATAACCTTGCCTCCGGTCCCTGGGAAAGAGAATAGCCATTTTGCACTTTTGGGTATCCTTTTCTTTATATAAAGCAGCAAGATATAGGGTTGAGTCAAAAAAGATCTTTTATCGTGATGTAAGATAAGTGGAAGATTGAGTCAAAAGACTACTTTTATCAGGCAAAAAGCCAGTCCGAAGGACAGGTTAATATGTCCTTATCAATGAGACTGATCGATCTTATTGGCTGGAGCCGTCCTCCTACGGAAAGAGAAAGCCTACCTCTCAACAGAGTACGGGCATTGAAGGGGTAAATTCAAAGTTCAAGATCTCATAAGAAAGAAAAAGATAAGAAAGCTCCGCGTAGAAGGCATCAAAATTCAATTCTTCCAAGAAATTTCATAGAATGAATGACTTCCGGAGGTCCGGAGGTCCGACCGCTAAGTGGGAATATATAGGATGACTCCGGACGGATATAAGGAATGGAGTCTTTTCACTACTACTTCACCTTTATTATTCTAAAAGATGATTTGAGACTTTTCTTATTTATTCTCAAAGTTCAAAGGCGAGATGAAATTGAGAAGCGAAGAAGAAGGAGGAGTCTTCTGAAAAGGAAGAAAAGACTCTTGAAAGTCGGACAGGTCAGACTCAAAAGTCTTCAACCCAAAGCCGGAGGCTAAAAAAAGAAAAATCAAGGTCATCTTCAACCTTTTTTTTGATGGGCCTCAGTAGTTTCATTATTGCGGAAAAGTCAATCAAAGAATATTGCGGAAAAGTCAATCAAAGAAAAGAAGCTCATTAACGATAATAAATAAAGTCAAGAAAAGAAAATGGGAATGAAAAATGTGCATCTTTGTGCTAGATTGAAGACGGAGTCAAATCCAAGAAAATGCTAGGGCTCGACTGATAAGGAGAGCAAACCACTTTGTAGCAAGAAAGAATGAAAAAGATGTAAAAAAACGACTATTATCGGTCCGAAGGTTATGAAATAACGAGAAAAAAAACAAAGAAATTCATGAATTTCGAATTCAACCTATGAATTTTTGTAATCAACGACCTTGTAATCCTTAGCGAAAATTCAGAAAATGCTAGGTTTTGACATAGGGAAGCAGCAACTTTTCATTCAAAATCTTGAATTTTTTCTCTATTATCGTTAAATAGAAAGATGAGAAAAAGGACCATTTTGCAAGAAAAAAGACGGGAAAAGGCAATGAAAGAAAGGATGAGTTGATCTCTGATCATTTGCTTAAGACATTCATTCAGAGATTGATCAAGAAAAGTCAATGAACAAGGAGGAAAGAGAAAAGAGATAAAGGAAAGAGAGATTATCATATATAAACAAAAAAAGAGATGCTTCGATCATTCTTTTTTCCTCTCTGACAGTCTCGCTCCTCTCCTTCCTAACCTCAGTCGAGTGGCTTCGCTCCTCTCCTTATCAGTCTCAAATTCTTTGATCCTCTCCTTATCAGTCGAGCTGCCTCATTGACTCCTTTTAGTCGACTTTCTTCGGGCCTTCGTAGCTTGATTCTGCTTCGCTCCTTCTTTGATTCTAATTCAGTCCTTTCGCCGATCATTCAAAGATCATTCTTCTCACCGGTCCGTGGTAGCTTAATTAGTCGAGTTATTTCATAATGCACTCCTTCTTTTATTAGAATTCAGTCCTTTCGCCTGATGAAACCCTTATTATCATCATTGACTCCTTATCAGTCGACTTTCTTCGAACCTTTCAGTCTCGCAATATTCTTTGCGCCTTTGTTCATTGATTCAGTTTTCAGTCTCGCTATTTCATAACCTTCGGACCGGTAGTCTTGATAAAAGAGAAAAAAGGCTTGAATCGATCCTCTCAAGCGTAAACTCTCCGTCTCCTTCCATCTCACCTTCGCAACCGCGTAGTGGGGAAAGCCCTTGCACTCCTTACCTTCTCCACCTTCAAAGCCTTCAGTCTTTTGGGCATGAGTAGGGTGGAGGTATGGGAAATTTCGGATTTCTCCGAGGGCTAGAGGGTCGGAGTCATAAACTCTCCTTAATCGGCCACCCATCCGGAATCGGTAATTCACAAATAGTAGCTCTCCGAATAGGCACAGTCAGAATCGGCGGGAGGTATTTTAATAGATAAGAATCTCAGCGCTGGGTCCGTATTCATGAATAAGCGAGACGGATCGAGACGTGCCCAGTTCTACCCGTCTGAAGGAGATCTTTCCGCCTCGGGCAAGTAGGAGAAGGACGGATGCCTCACCCCTAAGCTATCATCTCACTATGCCGGTGCGGATCGACCACTGAGGAAAAGGATGATTCATAATAAGGTTAGGAATCAGTCGAGATAAGCGAAAGAGGAAGACTAGTTCTTGGACTAGATTACATAGACTAAGCCCCATTTACTACTTGGGGGCGCCACGATCACGAAGTTAGGACCCCGAAATGGAAGAAGAGAGAATAGTTTACCTCAACTATGCTAGAACCGAGAATCCTTGGTGAAGAAGATTATTCAAGCAAAGAGTGAAAGAAAGCTTACAAGGTTAGAAAGAAGGACATTATAGCTATCCTTGGGTTGGACGAATTATCCGAAGAGGATCGCTTAACCGTAGCACGAGCACGAAAAATTTGTCCTTTCTTATCACAACCTTTTTTCGTAGCAGAAGTCTTTACTGGTTCCCCGGGGCAAATTCAAAATTCAGTCAGACTATTAGGAATAGAACTTGAAATGCTTTTGCGGTTCAGTCTTATTCCATAGGTTCCCGAGCGGTATTCATTCGACCAAGAGTAAGCTCCACCTGATTTAGTGGTCGCCAGAGCCGGTCTTCTTTCTTCCATTCTTCTTGGTGCTTTCTTTTGGTCTTGAATATCAGAAAAATGCATTGATTTAGATCTCAATCTTCTTTCCTTTTCAGCCTTTAGTGAGCATTCCACTGCATAAGTAAGAAGAAGACGAAGCCCGATCCCACTTTCAGGCTTGAGGCTAGTTCACTCGGCTAGTTGAATTAGGAGAGATGGACCTCCTTCCCTTCGCAACCGCTACGTGGGTCACTCGTCGGCTAATAGCCTCACTTCCAATTCTATGACCTGGGAAATACGTGTCAATCATGACAATCCCAGTCAAAAGAGAAAGAAGCCAGGCGAGAGGCCGACGAACTCGGATCGTGATATTCAAGCAAGAGAGAAAGGATAGGATGAAGAACCTACTTAAAGGCTAGAAGGAAGAAAAAGAGAAAATCAGACTCATCAGAACCTAGGGCAAGGAAGACTCCTACTATGGGGTCTCAAGATCGCTTGCTTCCTTTTAAAGTACCGAATCCTAGGGAAAGGGAAGCAAGCTTTTGCCCGGGGAAGGCGAGGGTACGCTTTCCACCCCTGAGTCTTCCTTCCGGCCGGCTTCCCTTGAGAGCTACCCGGATTACGAGTCCCGACCCCTTATATCAAGGCGGAGGAAACCCTCAATACGGATCGGAGATTTTCTCGATTATCGTGAAATGAGCAGTTCAGATCCTAATGCCCGCTCCGTGGGGTTCGCTCGCTAGCCAAACTTCTTGAAAGAACTTATCCCTTTCGGCAGAAGAAGCCGATGTTGAAAAAGAGGCATAAGGGGTCTCGAACTTGAGAGGAATGCACTCGACTAAAGGAGACTAAAAAGGATAGGCTTGAATCTTTTTAGTAGGAAAAAAGAAAGGGAAGCCCACTACGCGGTGTCAATATTCTTTTCACCTTCTTCATTGAGGCGGTCAAGGGTAAACCCTGCTTTCATGAGTCACTATTCGTCTCAGTGAGTGGAAGGAAGTTGATAGAGGTTTCGGAATCTCCAGCTCTTGTCCCAGTCAAGGGAGCCTAAGACCTAGTTGGAAAGGTTGAAGTTAGAAGAAAGTATGATATCTTTCCGAGTTGTAGAAGCAAGCTAGAATACGAGACTGATATAGTCGGTAAGACCAAGAGCAACTGCTCTTTCATTCTATCTTTCAGTAAATTAGGATGTGGCTCCTCAAGGTAAGGTCTTATGCTTTACAAGTCTTCTTTCGTCAGATTTGCTGTCTCAAGTAGTCTAGCTCTTTCCCGAACTAGGCCAGGAAGCTATTTCTTCATTAGTAGAGGCTGCTGCTCTTTCTTTCGGAAGTTGCGATCATGGGTCCGGACTGGTTATCTAAGAACTAAAAAGATAGGGTCGAGGATATGGAGGGAGAAGGAGCGAGACCTAAACTAAAGCGAGAGGAGAAGCCGCTCGAGAACAAGCTCGGGGCTAAGCAGAAAGAGAACAAGAGAGGAGTGAGAAGCCGTTACCGAGATAAGAATCTGAAACTCTGATTTTCTCATTTTCACTCATTAACTCCACTCTTTTCCCCTTCGACATCCCACTCCGCGGTTTTTCTCTTTGAGATCTTTGATACATTCTTATATGAGTCCTCCGGACCCATCAAAATTCAATTCTTCCTTTTCTTCTTTCGGTCTTCATACCTAGGAATGGGAGGATATGCTTTACTGGTACTTATACTTATAGGTGTGATTCTTTCATTCTTCTCATAAAAGTGGGAATGAAGAAATAGAAAAAGAAGATATATTCAATCAAGGGTCGGATTAGGAGTCCCAGAGAGGTATTCACTAGCCTCCAGCGCAATGGATCCCTTTCGGTAAAGAGTAGAGGTTAGAATGAATAAGGAAAGAGAGTTGTATAGGAAGAAGAGACTGTAAGTGGGGCTGTGTAACTTCAAGAGTCAGCTCGACCAGAGTACGACGAGGAGAAAGGAAAATGATAGACAGGAAGAGTACGAGGCAGCTAGGGAAGCCTCTCTTTCTATAGGCAGGCGCAGCGGTATGATTTATATCTAGATGATATGCTTTCCCGAGAATCATAGAAGGAATTGATCAGACTTGACTTCCAGAAGAATGAGAAGGAGGGGGGATCAAAGGGGGAAGAGCTGTGGCACTGAAAGAGGGAGCAGGATCAGTTTAGTCTTCAGTCGATCTTTCTCTTTCATGGGCTAGTCTTGATCAATGAATAAGGCTCAAAGAATTTGAGTTGAGTACGGGCGAAGCCACTCGAGTCTTGTGGAGAGAGGGAAAAGGTTGAATTCTCTCTCTCTCTTGTTTCATCTCTTTGGTTAGTATTTACTCTAGCTAGGGAAAGCTAGAGGAATCGTCCGAATCTTCTCATAATAGGTTATGTGAGTATGAGATCTTTCCTCATTCAATCGGAAGAAGCATAACTTATCTCGGCAGACTGAGTCTCAGTTTCCGCCTCGGGGCAAGCTCCCGGCCTCGCGTATTCTCTCTTCTTTCATGAGTTCCATTAGAGTCAGCAAGGTCACTGAAGTCAGGTCTGATCGGTCTGCTGACTTTCTTTCCGATTGTACGACTTCCCAGATGTTTCCGAGCAAGATTCTACCCTTTGATTCTGAGAAAGCGATAAAGATAGGGTTCGGATAGGAAGAAAGAAAGCAGCTCTGTAGATAGGGATCTATGAGTGGCTGTGCCATTGAATAAGAGGAGAGTTGAGGATCAAAAGTCTGTGCCATTATCAATATCATCTGAAATCGGTCCCTTTCTCCAGAGAGAATGAGTCAAGCTAGAACAAAGAAAGACTTATAGAACAAAGATATGAGAATTGAGTTCTTTCTTGAAGGAGAACTGAAGAAGAAAAGAAGAAAGGTCAGACTCTCTGCAATAATCAGCCTTCGGCCAAGGAGGACTCCGGATTTCCCAAAAGGAATGCTCCAAATAAAGAATCAGCCTTCGGCTGGATCGGAATATTCTTTTCTTTAAAGGATCTCGGGTATGAAACTCGAGCTAAAGAAGTAGATGAAATTGACGAGACTGTCAAGAAGTTGTTGCTGTCGTCGCTCTTCTTGTGTCTGTTGAAGAAGAAGAAGTCAGATACAGGGATCGGAGGAGAAAGCTTGAAAGTGCCAGGCAAGTCCACTTTCCAAGACTTTACGCAATACGCTTGAATATAGATCAAGAGCTCGGGCAGGCTAGAGGAAAAGTATATGGAAGGTATAAGGATAATTGATAGATTTCTTGCTGGGCTAACTCTCTTTCTTTACCTAACTCTACCTAGTAGATAGATCGAGAAGCGTGCATATTACTTACTTTGTACTTTTTTCCTTTGTCCTGAAGGATATCCGCATTTCCTTCTTGGTTAGCAGTCTGAAGCCCCTTGTAGGCAGTAGGAGTTGCCTTACATGTAGTACCTTTCATAGTATGAGCAGTGTAGGAATTGGACCCTATCCCCTTTTAGGAGTCTTTTCTGTCCCGGTCACTTTGTAGTAGGATAAGCAGTAGTAGCCTGAATGCCCCCCCAATCTTCAGTCGTACCTGGCTCTGTAAAGCACTCTGAATAGCCTCTTCCCGGCCTCTTAGGCATCTAGTTTCCTGTCTGTCTCCCCTTGTCGAGATAGAATCTTTTTTTCTTTTCCTTTTAGCATACTCTGCTGTCCCATTTAGAGAGTGCAGGACAAGAAGGAGTATCTCAAGCTGTCTCAAGTAAGCCAAGCGGCAGGTGCCTGCTCGCTTATGATATAAGAAAGGGAAAGAAATCCATAACATAAATTATAGGGGGAAGGGCGGGTTCCTTAGAAGCCAGTTCATCTTCCCTTGGTTATCTCTTCGCTTGGAGTTGCTTTGGCCCTGGGGAGCCTGTCTATATAATCCCTGTCTATCTTTGATAGGTCATCTGGTTCATCTCTTTTTGTCCCGCCATAAGAAAAGATAGGGGGATAACTAATGGATACATGTCTTTCTTTTCCAGTTCCATTCCAGGCGGTTACCGGTCGCCCTAACCGCTCCGTGGGTCATAGAAAGGCTGAATACTTTCGACTTTGGGAAGAGGCACTCCTTCAAGCAATGCACTCAACTAAGTTGGAGAAGGCGAGCAGCCCTATTCCTTGGTTGGATGGGACGGACAAGCTCTAGCTATAGATAGAGTGGAAAGAGATTTCTTCCTATATTCCTCGGAAAGTTCAGGCTCGATGGTTTTGAGCTAGATCTATGCCTATGATCAGCCTCAATAATCATACAGGAAAAAATCATTCCCCTTTCTTATTTATTAGAAAGAGAAAGTAGGGTCGATGTAATTGAGAGAGACCTACGGGAGAGTTCTTTGATCAGAGCTAAGCTCAACTCCGTTCTATCAGTTGAGATCAGAAGCGAGACCAGATCAAATATGCTTGAAAGAGTTTAGTGGAATGAACGAGTCCGACTATCGATGAACCTTTTGAGTAGGTTTCTACAGTTCACGAGATAAGAATGAATTTTCCCGGGCGGGATCCGTCCTTACCCTGATTTTGCCCGGATTGGGTTTCATAGGATGGTCTCGACCTAGAAGCAGGTTCGGGGAAGAGTAACCTAGAGTCAGAGTGATGACTAAACCCTTTCCCTCTCGCTTTATTTAGCTCGAGTTGCTTCGCACCTTTGGTCAAGCTTCTTTCGAACCCTTGAACTTGCTACTTGAAAGATAGAAAACAGGGCTTCAGAGGCATATATAGTATAGTAGGGATCGGAGTTTGCTCGACCTGACCTGCGCCAAGGAGCATCTTCCCTCACCCAATGGTTTATGCGATGCAACCAGGTCCTGTATTTTCTTGCCTCAAATGCCCCGCTTGTCGGAGAATGAATGGTTTTTTTGCGGTAAATCGGTGCTTTCCCTAATATGGTAGATTGAAGACGACTAAGGACGGGTCCAGGTGACTTGTTCATTCCACTAATATGGTAAGGAGGCGCGAAGCGAAAGGACTGAATGAGAATCAAAGAAGGAGCGAAAGCGGCTCGACTGAGGTTAGGAAGGTTCAGAGCGAAGGTACTCTACGAAAAAAATATAGGAGAGGAGCGAAGCCACTCGACTGAGGTTAGGAAGGAGAGGAGCGAGACTAAGAAGGAGGTTCGAAGAAAGTCGACTGATAAGGAGTCAATGAACAAGGGTTGCGAGGAGCAAAGAATTTGCGAATAAGGACTTATCTTAGGATTAGGAGTGCAAGTCAGAACCCTCATAGAGTCCTTCGGACCACTAAAAGCCTGGAACTTCTTTAGCTAATGGAAGACAAGTCCCCACGTCTTTGATTTGAGTCGCTCCGCTTCGCGCCTTCGGAGGCTACGTGCTTTCTTTATTGAAAAGATAGGGCTGACTAGTAATCCTTCAGTTTCTTCTTGGCATCAAAATAGAATATGATCTTCTTCCTTTAACACTTAATGGATAGGCTTGGAGTTGATGGAATTTCATTGTTGGACTTCTGAGAATTCCACTGAGAAAACAAAGGTCCAGATTAGCTTAATTAGTCCTTCCGCTCCGTTTTCCTTTTCAGATAGGCGAACCTTTTCCTTGAACTTCTTCTTCCTTGAACTTGAATCCGATAGTTTCCTTTGTTATGGCGGAGAAGGCGTAGTAGGACGGAGAAGGAGCGCAAAGAAGCGGAGCGGAGGCTCAAAGAATCTTCGTCTTTCTTCCTTTTATTCCTTTCTATTCAAACCGCCTCAATGAGAATAAAGTCAAAGACTTTGAGTTGAACTAGATTGTTATGGAACTTCAGCAAAATGAAACTACCACGGACCGGAGGACTAGAATAAATGAAACTACGGAGAAGGAGCGGAGCCAAGTTCGGAACTAATGGACCTCAATGAACAAGGAGAGGCTCAAAGAAAAGTTCATATGTCCTTATCTGCCTTTTTCTCTTCCGTTTCGGATTGTCGAATCTGATCTTTCCTCTTCCTTGAACTTCAAACCCACTATTTAGTCTCCCACTACGCGCAGTCCGAATGGAATAAAAAGAAGACAAAAATCGGACAGCAAAGTTCGACAACCTGAACCTTAAGAGGTCAATGGAAGTCCTCCTCCCTCTAATTAAGCTACTCCGGACTGCTCCTTATCTCTTCTTATGGCGGAGTCCTTATCTCTAATAATGCTGAAGTTTCTTCTAAACCTACTAAAAAGATGAAAGCCTATCCAACTTTCTCTCTGATGTTGAGAACTTGAACTTTCCGTAGGTTCCCACTCCTTTTGCATCAAAATGCAATTCCTGACTGAACTTTCTCGTAGGCATTGTGGTTTGGAATCTTTCCTTGATTGGCCCACCCTTTCTTTGAACCTTGTCAATGATCGAACTTAAAGATATGAACTGAGTGCCATTTGATGAGTAACTGAGAACAAGGGAGAGGGATATGGAAAGGATGAAGTAATGAAAGAGGAAGTCATTGCTAGTAGTAACGACTTGTCACGATCCATTGGTTCATATAGAATCCATGTCCTAGGTGTATCAAAAAACATTCTTTTCGCTAAGCGTATATAATAAAATAGAGTGAAAGGGTCCACCCCGAAACCAAGGGGGTACTAACTCAGAGCTGAGTCCTCTCCGAACCGCAGGAGATAGTTGCCCATCATACGGCTCACCAACTGAACTTGCCTCTATGGGAGGCTCGCTCCGGGCAGGTTCGGATCACTGACAATACACGGCTCTACGAAGGAAGGGCTTGGTGGGTTAGGAACCTTTGAAATATGATGATTTTTCCGTCTTTGTTTGATGAGAAATGCGAGACGAAAAAGGCACTTTTCGACTGCCCTAACGAAAAAGACAAAAAAAGGCGAGCTTGCTTCTTATTCCCGTCTTCGATCTCTTCCATCTCTGCCTCGCTCGTTCTCACCCTATGTTGAAGAAAGGTTTGGAACCCTGTAGAGAATGAAGAGTACTAAAAAAAAAAGCAAGCTTCTCTCTCCTTTCAGTCGAGACCTCTCAACAGTGCTTCTTGAGGCTCCACTCTCCCCGTAAGGCCCCGTTAGCATGGGCGAAGATGGGGATAAGGAATAAGGATTGAAGCCCCCTTAGCTCTGCCAGGGACTGGGCAGGGTTTAGCTTTCTAAATGTGTAGAGCCAAGTCTAGTGTGGTGTAGTAGTAGGCACTTCTAGGCCCCTTCCCGGCTACAGGATCACTCCAGTGCTTTGGGTACTACGGGACCCTCTGTCATCCATTGCAGCGGAGCCCTTTCATGAGCGGGGGGGCTAAGCGCAGTTCTTTGAATCAAAGGTTGAATTCAATCTTTTTTAGATATCAAAAGAGAAAGATCTAGATTCATCCATCTTGATATTCATATATCTGACTCAAAAAATGGATTGATGAAGTTGCGTGAAGCCCCCAAAAATCCTTGATTTGGCCAGGAAAGACTGCACTGCTTTGGGCCCAGGGGGAGAAAATCAAGCTCCAGATGAGTTCTTCTCCACACTGATTTGGATCCGTGTCCGTTCCCGCCATGCGCTTCGCGCGCCATTGGCCCTTTGTTCTCCTCTTATTCTTCATTGGACGGTTCGGATGGACTTCGCCGTTCTTTCCCCAACTCCAATTTCAAAGGCTGTCTCACATCGAGATGTCGATTCGTTTTCCGCCCCCAATGAGATGGGGAATTAGTAACCCCCCTATTGAGACTTTTTGGCCCTGAATCTTTCTGAATCGAGGCCCGGCTCGCGTCGTTCCAACAACCGGCGGGGAGCACCTCAGTATACGATCGCGCGCAGTAACTGGGAGTCCTATTACACCGCTCCGTGGGGCCAACTTCAATTCACCAAACCAAGGTTCATCTCGTGTAGTGATTGTGGACTCGTACAAGGATATTGAGTAGGACGGTTGATGTATCAGACTCGACCCTATCTTTCGGAGCATGCATTCCCATCCGTCCTCGCAACTGAAAAGGTAAGCTACGTGTCCGGTGCACGGAGAACTGCCTTCGGTCTCCCAAACAGACTGACTCGTGGCAACCTTCCGGCCGCCCCAACGACCTATAACGCTAGTCACTACTCCCACTGGGGCTAGGAAGTAAGCCCCACAACCCAAAGCGGCGAAAAACAAATAGAATTTGCTACAAAAACCGGCTAACGGGGGTATTCCTGCGTATGAGAACATAGTAATGGAGAAGGTAATAGCCGAAATAGGATTCGTTTTGGCTAGAGCGCCCAAATCCGCTATATATTTGACACGGGTTTGCCGTAATGCTAAAACTATGGCGAATGCATCTATCGTCATTAATACATAAATCAAGATACCAATTAGTAGTGATTGAATTCCTTCTATGGTTCCACATGAGAAACCTGTACGAATATAACCTACATGTCCAATTGAACTATGAGCTAGAGGTCTTTTTGACTTTCGTTTGGGCCATGGCGGCCAGTGCTCCTAAGATCATAGAAGCAATGCTGCAGAAAAAGAAGATTTCTTGCAATGTAGCTCCATAGGAACCATAAATAGAAAGACGTGAAATATTAGCAAAAATAGAGATTTTAGGCGCAATAGAAAGGAATGCTGTAACCGGGGTGGGTGAACCCTCATAGATATCAGGTGCCCACATATATAGAGTCAAAAACAAAGGTCCAGATGGGAGGGGGGGGTTTCTTCGGGGCTTGAGAGATGGAATAGATAGGGCCCCACAAGTTTCGAATTCGCCGCTGGGGAATGAACACGAAAGGGAAGGAGGAATGATCAACGAAAAAAGTGCTCTCTGAACCGAAGGTGAAAGTCGTTTTCCATCAGACGGCTCTTTCCGTAACTCCACTCTCGACTTGGATTATCTATCCAAAAAGGTCCGCTCTCGG
>NC_066858.1:26196953-26221550 GCF_025177605.1 Cucumis melo | reverse complement strand
GCGGATGCCGAGGTAGCCACTGATTCAACTTCATTCCACTCAAAAGGCTCAGGCTTCTCAAAGGCAACTCTCTCAACTTCTGCATCCGCAACTGATCCTGCTGGAACAAGAACCTCTACAGCAACTGCTACAGGTCTCGCCTTTCTCCCTCACTCAACTCAGTCCGAGCCGAGCGGCTTTCGCACCGCGTAGTAGGCATCGTCACCTCCGTCGAGCAGCTTGAGCACCTCGGAAAAACTCTGTGATCGCTGACTCTTGTACTTTCTTCTTCAATGGAAGACCTCTGGGGGGCCGAGACTCTGTGTGCTGTGCCTCTTTGTCCTCGGTCTGCCTTATCCTTTTTCAGTGAAAGAGGGTGAATTCAATCATTCATCATGTGATCGCGCTCAAAAGTCAAATGGGATTTTTCTCAGTCAATCCAGAGAAGCCTTTGCTTTGATGAGTGAATGAACTCAGCTCTTTCTTCCTATGCTCTCACCTTGGGATTGTAGTGAAATTGGTCAGAGCACCGCCCTGTCAAGGCTCCAGCTGCGGGTTCGAGCCCCGTCAGTCCCGACAAAATCCAATCGTCAAAATCCTGCCCAAAAGACCGGTTATTAGAAATCTGATCACGTGGAACAAAGGAGGTATTTCATTCATTACACAAGGATCGGTAAATCCGGAACTGAAAGCCTTAAGGGTGGTCTTCAGTCTGCCGTCTTGAATGAATACCTGTTCATAGTAGAGAATCTCTCTTTGAAGCGAGAGAGTTAAGGAGAGCACAGAAAGTGGCGGGTTCAGGAGCCTCCTTGTGCCTGCGCAGTTGCTTTGATGAGGCCTCCCTAATAACCCTTAGTGGCTGATGAATCAGATCTTTCGGGCATGAGACCGAGCCCTTGTACGAGAACCGTCAGGCCTGATTTACCGCTACGTGGGGTGAGTAGGAAGAGTTGGTATGAAATAGACTACTTTAGAAAGGGGTTCCTTACCACCCTCAAGCTATGACTTTCAGTCTCCCCCATACTCATCAGTCTCGGGATCGAAAGAAGTATGAGTTTCCGCCGCTCTACCTAAAGGCAGGATCTTAGTGGGGACTCCCTCGAGTCTTCTTGAGTGGAAGAAAGCTACTTGAAACCGCGTGGAGTCTTTGCTGCTTAGTTGGAGTGAACTCGCGGGGGGGTGAATAGACTCTATCAGCAGAAGTCCCCG
Source organism: Cucumis melo (assembly GCF_025177605.1). Classification (NCBI taxonomy): domain Eukaryota; kingdom Viridiplantae; phylum Streptophyta; class Magnoliopsida; order Cucurbitales; family Cucurbitaceae; genus Cucumis; species Cucumis melo. The sequence continues at coordinate 26,220,362 of NC_066858.1, read as the reverse complement.
TTGAGTAAGAAGCCACTCGAGGGTTATCCCTTCAGGAAGAGGATCAGTACCATTATCTTCAGTAGCCTTTCTTCTTTAATTAAGCTAGGCAGGACCAGCTCTTTCTCTCGCTGGTCTTGCAAAGCGTAGATGATGAATATCCTTGATTATTCACTCTATTATCAATGAAGAAAGATTTCCACAATGCGCTGAAGGAGCAGAAAGGTAGGAAGCGAGGTCCGCGTGCCATGAGAAGAAGTGGAGTGAACTCGGAAAGATTTCGTGAGTTGATATTACAAAGTATATCGGTCGATCCCTCTTTTCTTTCAATGAGGGAGTTCGGGAACCTCGGAACTGTTCTCATTCATTCGATTACCAATCAAGAACAAGAGAAACTCCAAGAGCAGGCACAAGAACTGCAACCTCCACTTCCACAGCAACTGGAACAAGAACAAGGGACACTTCTCCTGCTTCCGATTCTGAAAGAGAGAATGACTCTGAATGTGCCCGCGTAGTGGGCTACGGCTCAGTCTAATTCCGAGAATGAATAATGGGGGGCCCGTCTAGCTTGGATGGAGATTGATGAGTCTAATGGAAGAAGGTAACTTCTCATTCCCTTTCTTTCTTTTTGCTTCGCATGCGTCCGTCAACTCCTTACTCCGCCCTTGGACTGATTTATTCTACCATATTCATTTCCTTGGACTGATTTTGACATATTCATTTCTTCTTTTTCTTAGCGAAATGAAGAAAATGCAAGGGCTCGACTGATAAGGAGAGCAAACCACTTTGTAGCAACTTTTCATGAAAAAGATGTAAAAATTTCTCTATTATCGTTAAATAGAAAGATTCGAAAAAGGACCATTTTGCAAGAAAAAAGACGGGAAAACGCAATGAAAGAAAGGATGAGTTGATCTCAGATCATTTGCTTAAGACATTCATTCAGAGATTGATCAAGAAAATCTCTTTTCTCTTTCTTTCTTAAGAGAATTTCTAGCTTAAAAAGACAGATTTCTCCTTTGTTCAATTGACTTTATCTCTTTTCTCTTTCTTTCTTACGAGAAAATCTATCTCTTTTCTTTAAAGATTTCTTTCTTTCATCCTCTTCATCTCTTTTCTTTCTCGATTTCATCCGATCATTCCCGCTCCTTCAAGTTCTAGAACTCAGTCGAGCCACTATTAATCCGCGTAGTAGAGTGATTCAGAGTTGAGTAAGTCACTTCAAAACCGTGGGATTCTCAGAATACCGGCTCATAACCCTCCTCTTCCGAAACTGAGACAGATTCCCTTGATGTAGACCCCACTAAATAGAGTGGACGATTGATCTTATGCTGCCAACGGCGTCCTATTGATCTGCCACTCTCTGATCCCGAACTCCTTCCCTAGGCTTGATCTTTTCTTCCATTATACTCTTGTAAAGCATATTCATATTCAGAGAATTCCCTTTCATTTAGTACTTCTTCCCCTAGCAAGGGATCATTACGTTTTCAGTTACCTCGTAAATGGCAGCTGGATTCCCTAGTTCCACATTTTATGAATGCAAATTCCTCTTTCGTAAATGGATAATTCTTCTTGCTTGAAGCAATAGGGAAAAGCGCGGTAGGGGGCCAAATCTTCGGCTTTCATACATATTATGTTATGGTGTGAAGTTCATATCAAAAATCAGGGACTTTCTAGATAGAAAGAGGCCCCGTGGGGGTCCTACTCACTTCTTCTTCTCTATCGGAGGATACTCTTAAGGACGGAGACCGGCATCTCCGGGACCGTGGTCCGCTAGTGGAGAGTGGGCGTCTGCTTTGATCAAAGAAGGTGAGACAAGAGACGAGACCCGCTACCGCTCCGTGGGACGAGAAATTGACTGACTCTCTTCTTATAGTAGATGGGGAATCTTTCTTATTCAATGAGATTTCGAATACAAGATCGAACTCAGGCGGATCCCATCTCGCTACGGAAAGAGAGAATGACCCTTGCACTCCTAACCCCAGGAGCCAACTCTGCAGCTGAAACTGGGTCCAAGGCATCCTTATCTTGGGCTTCGCTTCTTCTTCCTTTGGTCTCGACTGGTCTCTCTCTACTTTGTCCTGTCTACCGGTCCGTGCGTCTTTCATTCCGTGGGCTGAGAATAAAGCAAAGCTACTTAGTCTCCCCCCCTACTGACTCATTGGGAAAGCTGCTTCACACCGGTCCTTTACAGTCTCTCCTATTGGGAGTGTCTAAACCTTCCCCTCTTAATTGAGCCTATTCATACCTTCAAGAGAGCCGGATTCCGATCCAAGCATAACCTCGTCAACTCAGCAGCTCTTTCTAGGTCAAGAAAAATGAGATCTTGGTCGTATGATAACCTTTCCAGGATAGACTGATTCTCCTTCTACCCCCTCTTTCTTTGTTCTTACCTGTCCTTCCTACTAAATCCGAGTCCCAGGAATACAAGACTTCGGTAAAGCTGCATAAGGAAAGAAAGACCCTAATCCCTCGGTAAAGCTTCTTACTTAACCTAAGCTATCGGGATAGACTGAAAGAACTGATCATTCCCTAGCTTCCGCAACATCTGACGCAGGATTGATTCCTATTTTTCTTATTCATGAAAGAGATGAGGCTGCCTATTGGTCTTACCTATTCATACCTCGTTCACTCCTTCAAGCGGTTCCGAAACCTATTGGTCGAATTCTTCTTATTCATGAAAGAGCCACTTCCGATTTCAGTCACTTATTCAAGAGAGAGAGAGACTGACTCAGGATCTTCCCTTGCTGACTCTTCCCCTACTCTTTATCTGAGTTATTGCTTTTCCTGTCTGACTCATTCAACTTAGTGAGCGCTGACTGAAAGAAGGACGAATGACTCTTGAAGTTGCTGATAACCTGCCCCTAATAGGGAAAGCCGCTCCGGCACCCCTATCTTCTTGTTCGCGCGGACGATTGATCTAGTGATTTGACTAGTGGAGTAGGCCGCCTAATCCATAGGTTAGACCTTGAATACTAGAAGAGAGAATGAAAGCATCTGACGAAGAAAAGCTAATGCAAGAAGAAAAGAAAAAAAGAAACTTTCTCATCCTTCTTCATCCTCTTTTCTAAGAAGACTTGTCAGAATTACTAACTCCGCATCCTAAACTAATTGGGTTTACTGAGGCTAGTGAATACCTCCGGAATGATGACTCTAAGTCTTCCTTTGCCGATTTGCTTTTTGACCTTGTTTTGGGATCAAGATCGAGGAGTTGTCCGACTTCCATCCTTCTCTTGGTCTATTCATTTCCTCATCCTTAATTAGGACTTAGTTAGCCTTATTCATCAAGGTTCAGAATGCCGAAGCGGGGATCCGAAAGGTAAAGCTAAAGCTGATCTAAGCCCGATCCCTAATTAATGGGGAAAGGCAAATCCTTTTAGGTTCATTTGGGCATTTCCTGGTCGTCCCTTCCTACATCCCTTTCTCTTGTGCTTTCAAGGGAAGTCCTTCGTTGACTTAGATTGTGAATTCAGGAGAATCTCATTCATGATCTTCATTCCCAAATCATGAAATCGGGACGTACTCACTCGCCCCCGGATTTCTCGCCCCAGTGGAATATATGCCTTTTCCCTTCTTTCTCAGGTTAAGGTCTTTCTTTCTCTTTCATAGGGAAATCCTTGTTAGGGAGAAGTTCTTGAAATAGGTGAGAAGAAACCTACTTAAAAGAGAAAGCCTATCCTCTGAATCTTATTCGGCCAAGGGCTTTCTTTTCTCTTTCTGACTCCGATCATTCTTTGAGCCTCTTGAGGTTATGAATGAAAGAGCTGCTTCCTAGCTGATAATGGAACTACTTCTTCTGACTCTTTTCCTGACTCATGGAGTCATCTTATGCAATGACGGACTAACTAATCAGCCTTCTTTCTTTTTTTTGATGATGAAGCGCGTCGTCCTACTCATAGAAAGAAGACTTCCTTCTGAAACTGATCATGCTACAATCGAACTAGATCTTAATTCCCCTTCCTTTTCTTCTTATGCTGCCGCGCGAGCAAGCCCACCTCTCCTTGTTCCAGTTGCTTTCCTTCTTCCAGCTTGCTCTCTTCTCGAAGAGGAATCGGAAATAGTTTTGAAAAAGGGCTAGCTCTTTTCCTTGCTCATTAGTGATGATATTCCCTACCCGATCGATCTTTCTTTCTACTAAGCAACTGCTCTTTCCACTACTCTGCGACAGCTATTTCTGCAACAAGAGCTGCAACCCGCGACAGCCACTACTTGTTCATTGATTGCCGCTCCCTCCGTTAGGAGTCTTGACTCCTTTTCTCTGATTTTCTTAGAGAAATGCGCTTCTCAAATTCTTTGATCCTACGGCATCAAAATTCAATTCTTCTTTTAGTAGGTTTAGGAGAAAGAGGTTACGAAACCGAGACAGCGAAGAGTGAGAGGTCAGACTTCGTACTCTCCGATTGACTCATTTATCATTCCCTCAACACACGTAAGCCTACCTTTTAGCTGGAGGCGGCCGGCGTGTCCTATTGACTGACGAAAGTCCGTCTCTCTGATTTATGAGATTTCCCCCTTTAAGACCGGCCTATTCTGCTTGTTGGAATCCCCAGGGGCAGGGTTTCAGGAAGTTTGAACCTTTGCTCATGAAAGAGGAAAATCACAGGGGTGGCACATCTGAATATCAAGGTAAATAAATTCATCAATCAGGCTATTTATTTGCCGACGAATGAATAAGGAAGAGCGATGAAGAGAGGCAGCCTCTCCTTTCTGCAGCAAGAAAAAAAAGCAGCTACTGGTCTCACCTTTCGATACTGCTTTCATTTCAAGCTGAGGCTTCTGACTCATGAAAGAGAAAGGATCGAGCTTCCTACTCACGGATGAGAATAGGACTCTCTCATTCATGAAAGGGCGTCCTACTTTCTAATAGTGAAAGAGGTTATGATATTCATAGAATACCCTGCCCCGCCGATCCTTAGTTCAGTTACCTCGGAAACTGATTCCCCGCCACACCTATGCTATGCTTTCTGACTGAACCACTTGCTCAACCCTTATTCTACTAGGGGGGCAAGACTCCTATCCCAAAGCCTATCCTATCCTTTGTTCATTGACTCCTCTCGCTGTCAGCTGGAGCTGCTTCGATCCTGTCTTCTTCTTTTGACTGAATGTGCCGTACTTAGACTCGGTCGAGAAGCTTCTTTGCTCCGATCCTCTTCCGCGCCCTGCTTGGTCCCCTTCCCCTCTCCTGATACAACTCACTCGACTCAATGAAGGGTTAGGAATCAGTCGACTTATTCTAACCTCGGAAACTCAGGAAAGCATAGGAACCTCTTCTCGTCTTCTCAGGACAGCATAGGAAGACCTCTCCCTCGGTAAACTCTCTTCCTATGTTTACGGGAAAAGAGCCTGAAGGTTTAAGAGCATATCCACTGACTCAAGGGACGACTCATTCCTTTCTTAGTAGCTCTTCGGAAACATCCCTTTTTCTCAGCTGCTCCGAACCCAATTCCTATCGTCGACCCTAGACTCTCCCTGTCCTTCGTAGCTTGATTCTGCGGATCCAACTAAAGATGTGACCTTGCTTCTTGGAGTGACTCATGAGAAACTCTGATGCAAGAAATACCGGGGAATAACGAATAAGCGTACTCAGTTCAGTCTCCCTCTTTCAGTATGGGTCTCTCCTTCTGAAATAGAAAGATTTGCATGCTTCTATAAATCAAGGTCCAGGTGACTCACGTATCAATGTAGAAAGGATTCCAACTCGGCCAAGTCAACTGCACCTATGGGCCGGGAGCTTCCTTTGTGCCTCTACGGGCCTAGCCCTCTTTTTAGATATTATGTCTGAGACTTTTCTATTTGTTACGAGTTCAACAGCTTCCGATCCTTAGCAGGCATTGAATGAATAAGAGTCGATCAGCTGAGCTTATTCAAGAGAGAGAGATTCCCTTGTTAGGATAGTCGGACTTTTGACGGCTTAGTGGAATTCACGAATATGAGACTAATTAAGCTACTCCAGATGAGTCATGAAATGGAATATGAACCTCTGATTTTTTAGCCTACGGATTGAATATGTCCTTATCAATGAGAGGGTCCGGAGGTCTTCATAGTCCTCACTGCTTGAATTTCAAGAAAGGCGCAATTTGCGAATAAAGAGAAAAGAATATTGAAAGACGTAGAAGGAGGCTGAATGAATATGAGTTCCTTCCTTTGATCCCGCAAAGTCTTTGACTTGATTCTCAATGAGACCACTATCAGAATCTTTCTGAATTTGAGGAGTCAAGCTATCACAATGATAGAAGAGTTCTTTCGGTTCGGGTAGAATATCTCAACTCTTAAGAAGAGGGTGAAGATCGGAACCAGACCGCTCCGTGGGGGCAGGGGAAGACTCTGAAAGTAGCTCATCCCTTGCAGCCTCAGCAGCATAAGAGAAAGAGGCAGGGGAATGATCGATCTTTTTTCAGAAAGGCCGTTCATTAGTCAGAGGGTGCGGACCGCTGGCTTAGGCTTTCAGTCCGACCAGAGTCTCATCTCTCTCTTTCTCTTATTCATGAAACTGATCATTCTTCTAGCTTGACTCAAGAGATAATGAAAGATCTAATGATCATGACTCTTCCGCAAGAGATAATACGAACTGAAAGTTCTCGATCCGAGATTCTAACTCATCCTGAACCTAGGTCAGATTATTACTCTCAACAAAGGGCGAGGCCAAAGACGGCACTAAGAGCTAGAACCGAAAGACAAGGGCTTCCGCCATCTCTTGTTGATGAAATTGAATGCCAGTCCAGGAGTCGATTCTGATCATGAATGTCGTAGAACTTATTGCATCAGGGAATCTATGAATATCGGTAATTAGACTACTTATTATGCCAAAGGGTAGGCCTGAGACTCCTTTTATGCCAAAGGGTAGGGAGTTTCATAATAGAAGGTCTCCTTCGATCCCCTCTAAGAGTGCGTAATTCATTTCTCATCTAAGACCGAGACCGGGACCGACTGATTACCTTACCGGGGCTCAATGAGTGAGCACCTTTGGATCGATCCTCGGCATATAAATGAGAATATGGTGGGAAGTTTCAGTTCCATAAATAAATCAGTCCAAGAACAAGGCTCAAAGAATGATCGAGGAAGGAAAGTGGAATAAAGAAGAAAGTTTGAGATAAATAAAGAGGAAAGCCTAGACTGCCTTTTGACGATAAGAAATCAGTCTGCTCCGCGCAATCAATGAACAAGGGGAAAGAAAGAAGAAGATAAGTCGGCTAATATATAGGATGAAAGTAGAGAGAGAAGACAGGTAGTAGCTTTCTTACGAAAAGGGAATCCTCAAAGTGAGAGTCTTGGAAGAAGAGTCCGCGAAGCGGCCGATAGGTGCTGTTTCGGAAGCTCTCTCTCTTCCGGATTGACCAGATTGGATTTCATAGGCTAACCCTCCTCGTCAGCCTATCCTCTCTTTCATTCTCTCTTGCCGAAGAATAAGAAAGAAGAAGTACTATGATCAATGAAGATCCATAAAGAAAGAGGAATCAGTCCCAGTCTCTACGAGAAGCGAAGTCCAGTTTAGCTCTGAGTGAGGGATCTCAGGACCGAGTTGCCCACTAGACGGTGTCTTGCTCTGGTATTTCATGGAATGAATAAGAGTGAGATTTTCTCGAAGCCTAACTTTTAGACGACTTTGAGTTTCCTATCTATCTTTCCTATCGATCACACACACATATTTCATAAATAGCCCGATCATCCTGGTTTGAAGAGCATAGTCGGCGAATTTCAAAGGAATGATTCCTTTGGCAAAGGGGGTATCCGGGTCCCGGAAGCTTCTCGGCAGGGTCTTGCCCATTATCATGATCGGGACATTGACCCTTTGAAGGAAGGTCCGCTCGTATTTGGCATCGAGCCTGCACTCCTGTCCGTCGAGAAGGCTTAGAAGGGCCTTTGGGTTTATGCGCTGGTCCTCTTCCTTCTTATGGGATTCATCCGAGAACTCGTCCACGGCCCATAAGTCGAAAAAGTCATGAGCCCCCGAGAAAGAGAAAGATGGAATTGAGGAGACGGAGTGATAGAAGGAGAGAGAAGAAGCTCTTCTCTATCTTTCGACGACGAAAGTCGAATCGCACTCCTTCTTCTTATTATCAGTCTGAAAGTAGAAGCTTGAATTTCAAGAGAAGAGGTCAATGAACAAGGGAAGAAGGTTTTGATGATGAGGAAATCCTATTACATACTATTCTCAGAAATTGAGAAAGATCTTCCCCTTCTCTGAAGAGCAGTTCTTCAACTTATTTCATTGAATATCAGAGCTTGAATTAGATCTTGTGAATATCTTCTTATTAGTTTCGCCAGTTGATCTCAATTTCACTCATTAACTCGAATTTCAAAGGATTTTCACTAAATTCCCAATTGAGAAATTTCAAAATCATAATAGAAGAGAAAGAATTTCTCTCTGAATCTCTTGAGAAAAAGCAGGGCAAGCCTTTATCTCGGCTGGTAAAGGTCTGGCAGAGTAGAAAGAGATGGTTCACTTTAAGGTTTTTGGACTAGCTTCAGGTAGTTCTTGCTCAGTCTCTCTTTATCTTACCACGTTCTAAGAGAAAAAGAAGCAATAATAATGGCTTTGATGAAAGCCGGTAAAGGTCTGGCAGAGTATCCACCGATGGTTCACTTTCTGATCGAGGAAGGCCTTCTATCTAAATGGGGCATATAACTGATAATATAGACTTGATTCAGATTCAATAAGATAAGACTTTCAGTTCTCATTCGATCTGCGAATTCGCTCATCTAAGAAATATAATAAGCAGTCGATCACTCTGAAAATTCTTCTCTGATCTCTTCCTTATTCACTTTAGAACCTAGGCTTTCCTTCCGCCTCAATGAATCTGGATAGCTTTCTTGAATCCTCTTTATTCCACCGCCTCAATGAACAAGGGCTGTAGGACGGACGAGGATTGATGGATCCGTATTGAAAGGTAAAGAAAGAGACCGAGGCCTACCCTACTGGAAAGCGTATTGAAGTTACCCAATATGACTGTGAACCCTTTTCTCGCGGGTAAAGAAAAAGAGTGAGAGACTTGGCATCTTAATGGAAAGGATTGAGAAAGGCATGAAAGGCACCGGCCCTACTCAAGGTCAGGGTCCTCAGACCTCCCTCTCTTAGTCTCGCAGTTCCCCACGTAGCGGTCCGTCCTACTCGTGGTAGAATATGAGCGGATTTCTACCAGTCTCAAACGAGAACAGAGCTGATTTTCCCGAAAAAATGAGTAGAAGGGAAGGAAGCTCATCCGGGTACGATCTCAGGGAAGAGGTTCAGTGTGCCCAGCAGAAAGAACTCGCGCTATTAGCACCCGACTGGGATTATCTCGTGAAGCTCTAAGGAGTGGCTTCGCTGACCTCTGGGACGGATGCCTTTCGCCTTTCTCCTCCCTCACTCATTTCGTACTCATTCAATCTCTGTCTGTCTATTCTCTCTCTCTCGACTTCGTAAACCTAGAAAGTCTCACTCCTGAGCACAAACTCATAATCGGATATTCAGATGCGAAGCGATTCCCGCGAAAGTGCGATTCATTATTTCATAAAAAGATATTAATATTAAGAAGATGAAATTCTAAAGCTCTGATATTCAATGAAATAAGTTGAACAAGAAAGAAATGAACAAGGCGGAGTAGGCGCAAAGAATTATCTCAGAATTTGAGATGAAAAAAATCTTCGTTCTAATTAAGCTACGTAGGACGAGTCAGAAATCCATATTCATCTTCCTTCAAGGTGCGAAGGAGAATCAAGCTAGGAAGGACAAGATCAAGCCCTTGTTCATTGAGTTGAGAAGAATTTGCGAGGCACAAAGAGTGGAGTCCTTATCCTTATTCTTCAAAGGCTCAAAGAATGATCGAAGTCTTAATTAAGCTACGTAGGACGAGTTTCCATATTAGCTTGAATTCCACTCAAACTTATGGGCCGCTCCCTCCCGGTCCGTGCGTCTTTCATTTCCGCCATAAATCAGTCCAAGAAAAGGCTCAAAGAATGATCGAAGTCCCGCAACAAGAGAAGTTCTAGGATACCGATATACCGCAACAAATTCCATTCCATAAATCAGTCGGGTTATCCAGTATTCCTCTTTTCAATCCGAACCTAAAATAATGAAAGGAAGAAAAGAAAAGCCTATCCTTCGGAGGACTCTTATCTTATGAGATCTGATTATAAGCTTCGCAGAAGGAGAGGCTCAAAGAATATTGAGAGGCGGAGCGGTCCGAAGGACTGATTTATATCCATATTAGCTTTCTTTGAACCTTCTTCATTGATCTTTCAACTTCTTTCTTTCGCGGTCTCCTCTCTCAACTGATAGAACTCCTCCAACTTTTTGATGGATGCCTTCTATCCTTCCATTTATTCTGACTTGTTCAGACAAATCAATAGATCACTTTTCAACCTAGTTCCGAAAGTCTTGAAACAAGGGCAACTTCCAGCTTCAACCTCATACGGGACGACGGAGGGAAGGCGAAGAACTGAAAGGGGTGCCTGTGAGCCTTTCTTCCTCAAGATCGAAGAACTGAGCCGACCCCACCATTCTTCATGGTGAGTTATAGCTGCTCGGGCTAAGGCGGGGAATTCCTCTGTATTTGTGCTCCTTCTTAAACTCGGCTAAGCCCCACCCACTAGGGACTGCCTATCCTTATTCTCCCGACCGAGCCAATTGAGCGTACTAAATAAAGGAGATTCATTCTCCTCAGATCCTGAGGCTCCTTTCCCCTTGGTCAAGCTTCTTCCCTCCTTCCCCGACGCATAGGAGAGAAGGAAGTTTGAAAGAAAGATCAGCTGGACTCTTTTCTCTTTCATCACATCGCTGATTTCGTACTTTTGCATGGGTTTCAGGACTGAACCGCCTCAATGAACAAGGGGTTCTCGCTTTACACACCCCGATCGGGGAAATACCATCCCGGAAGACTCTGATCCTCTTCCTCTACTCCGTGAGACTACTTCTTTCTCATAGTACGGATGCTAACAAAGAAAGAGACTGCCGACCCTGGGGCCCTCCTTCCCCTGAAAGTTCGCGATCCGATGCCTCAACCGGTCTCACCAAGACCAAGGGCGACTGAAGAGGTGGGTGGGGCCTTTGTCCTCCACGAGCCGCCGATTCCTGGGAGTTTGAATGAGCATTTTCCTGGGTTTCCCACACGTCAAATCATTTTCTTTGAATCTCGTGCCGGTCTTAAGGAAGTTAATTTAATAAGGACGAAGATTCTTTGAGCCTTCTTCATTGAGGCGCTTTCATAAGTTTATGTCCTTGCTTTCCTTTGAGGCAGCCTCATCCCAAGGCCTATATCAAAGGCATATTAAGAAAAGGATGAACTTCACGAGTCTCCCATCCTGAAAAGAGAAAGAAATCTGATTTGACTGGCGCAGGGAATGGTAGATTTGCCCTTAAATCAAGGTTGAGCAATTAAGGAAGACGGAGCGGATGAAAGTTCAAGGAAGAGGTAGAAGTAGTTTAATTAACAAAGGGACGCCATAAGTTTGAGTCATCCGCAAATCTTAGTTCCATGAACAAGTCCCATAAAATCAGTGGAATGACGAAGGAACTCATATGAATTCAGCCTCCGGACGCTCAAAGAATTTGAGAAGCGACTAATATGGATAGTCCGAAGGACGGAGAAAGAAAGGCGCAAAGAAAGAAGCTCATTAACTCGAATTCAAGAATCATTCTGATTGAATAACCTTCTTCATTGGGAATCTACAAGATCCCTGTCCGGAGGATTTATCCGGAGGACTATCCATATTAACCTACGGACCAGAAAGTCAAACTAGAATCAAACAATGTTCATTTCTTTGATAGGCTTGATTCTTTCATTGCGTTTTCCCGTCTTTTTTCTTGCAAAATGGTCCTTTTTCTCATCTTGATATTTAACGATAATAGAGAAAAAATTCAAGATTTTGAATGAAAAGTTGCTGCCAGCCATACCCAAAACCTAGCTTTTTCTGAATTTTCGCTAAGAAAAAGAAGAAATTGAATATGTCAAAATCAGTCAAAAAAGATCTTTTCTCGGTCCGAAGTTAAGCTACTCCAGATGAGTCTGAAATCCATATTCATCTTCAAGGTGCGAAGGAGCGAAAGCGGCTCGACTGAGGTTAGGAAGGAGAGGAGCGAAGGTACTCGACTGATAAGGAGAGGAGCGAAGGTACTCGACTGATAAGGAGAGGAGCGAAGGTACTCGACTGAGGTTAGGAAGGAGAGGAGCCCGACGATTATTATTCAATTCTTTATATGGATTTCTTTCGTTGCACTCCTATTAATATTATAATACAGTCGTTTCGCCTCAAATTCTTTGACCCTCTCCTTCCTTATTTGGAGAGCTATTTCATAATACCACTCCTATTAGATACAGTCGTTTCGCTTCTCTCCCCTCTCCTTCCTTATTTGGAGAGCTATTTCATAATACCACTCCTTAACAGTCGTTTCGCTTCGCGCCTCCGGACGACTCCAAATAGAGGTTCGAAGAAAGTCGACTGATAAGGAGAGGAGAGGCTCAAAGTTTAATAAGGGTTGAATCAGGGACTGTTCAGGATCAAAGCTCATTTCATAAAGAGAAAAGGAGTGCAAAAATGAATCATTAGATTTTGCCTAGGACTGAGGGCTCGACTGAAAGGAGAGAAGTCGACAAGACGGAAAGTGGACGAGGCGCTAACTCGCCCAAAGAAAGAGGGTGGAGGCAACCCCCTATCTCCGCATATAGTGGCTACCTCGAAGCCTGAGCCTGTTGAGTGGAATTCTCTTTCATCAGTGGTTTGTGGATTATTGTCTTTATTAAAAGAACTTAGCCGATCGCTCGAGGAAGTCTGATTCCTTTATCTTCGCCGCTTCGGGGTTAATATGTCCTTGTTCATTGAGGACCTTTTTAGTGGAATCATGAAAAGGAGTCAAACCTTGATTCAACCCTGTATTGATAGACCGAAAATTCTTTGGTCAGTTCTTTTCTTTCAAACTCAGACCACCTTCCGATCGATCCTACCTGGGTCTACATGGAGCGCCCTACTGACCACCCTTCTTATATTATAGCAAGATAGCTAATCCAATCATGTGATAATGCCTGAGTCGGGTCTTTGACGGCTCCCACTCCGCGGTGCCTTGTGTGTTCACATCCTGTCTTCTGGGACATTACAATCGAATTGAAAGAAAGGGCGTCAGGAAAGACTCTCTCATTCTCGAGAATTGACATGGACCCACTGAATCAACGGATGCAAGAAGAAGGGGTCTCGCCTTTCTTGTGCACTTGCACTCCTCTCTATCTCCTTTCGATCTTCTTCTCACCTCTGGTCTCGCCTCATCCTTAACAGTCTGATCAATTCCGTCAATCCTTTCTTTGTCTCTGTCAGAAATGCGCTTCGCGCCTAAACAACGGAGAAAGAAACTGCCGATTTCCTTCCGACCACGCGTCCTCCTTCTGACCCTCAAAGCTTAGTGATTGACTGAGGCCTTTCCCGGTCCGTGGTAGTTTAATCGCTGGTGGGGACGGACGTCTATGATCATCCTCTTCTTTCTTGCTTTCTGCCTCAGAAAGGTGCGGATTCAGTCCCTTGACCCGAGTCCGAGTCGAGCAGCCGATCCATGGTTGGGGAGTTTGAATGCTGGGGCACGTGCAATCACTTTTCTTTCAACTTCAGGAAATTGTCCTCTTCTCGAGCCTAACCTAGGAGTGGGGCCTAATTAGTCGATTTGACTCTTGGGATGATTCCACGTGATCGGATAGTCAAATACCGGGTTTGAATGTGATGAGAATGAAAGCAAGGGTCGAAGCGCGAACAATGATAGATAGGAGGATCGGTTCGGGTTAGGGGGCAGGGAGAGAGGGTATTTGCCCGATATGAGCAAGACCTATTAACCAATCCGCATATGTTAAGCAAATGCTCACATCGATTTATGCGAGGCTCGACTGATAAGGAGAGGAGTTGAGAGCTTCGATTCCTTACCCTATAAGGCGTAGAAGGCTCTCAGAAATTGAGTTCTGTCCGTAGGCTGATTATTTCAGACTGAAGCTCTCAGAAATTGAGTTGCCGTAGTAGGGTTGAAGACTCCGTCCTTTCTATCTCCTTCTACTCAGTCGACTCAATTCATCTTCATTGACCCTCTTATTACCTCTCTCTTCTCCGAACCGCTCCGGCGAAAGTCCTCAAGATTCTTGAAAAGGATATGAACAAATATGTCAGTGGGAGTGGGCTCTTTGCACTCCGCTCAAGTGCTCGTTTCAGATATTCAATAGAAGTAGTAATTCAAGCTCTTCTTCTTTATTATGATTCTTTCTCTGCTCAAGTAATTGAAAAGGATATGAACAACTGCTCAAGAAAGAAGAAGAGATTTCTTTCTCTTTCATTCAATGGATAGTTTTTGAAGAGTTTATCAAGCCTCTTTCTCTTTCATACTCGCAGCTATTGAACTCAGAAAGATTCCCAATTGAATACAGAAAGCATCTTCTTCTTACTAAAGACACATAGCACGGCATTCTCCCTTGACTGACTTTACTGGACTATCGAAGATGACCGTAAAAGGTAATAGTCTCAATCTTAGACGATGAATTTGAATTACTTCAAAAAGGGGGTGAGAGAAAGAAGATTTCTGTGCTGGATATTCATGGTGCAAGCCCTTCTCTATCTCTATGAGAATTTCGAATTCAGGAAAGAGATGGTACCCGCCATTTTCACGTGGGTATATTGAATGAAAGTGCCTCTCGTTATAAAGCTACAGGGTCGCGGTGCATTCCCATCATGGGAGTCACGGCAGTCTTGGGTCACCTTTCGGCTGGGGGTCCATTTGTGCCTATCTGAGGCTCAAAGAATTTGAGTGGGGGAAATTTGCACTCGGTGAAGGACGAAGCGGCTGCACTCGTGAAAAAAAGGAGTGTTTACAGGGCGTCCCCCCAGCGGCCTACTTATCAAAAGGCTCCGAGAGCACGATGAGTGGCTCGATGTCGGATCCCATGCTTCAAAGTGCAGTAGTGCTAAGGTATCCTAGCATGGCATGCGGCAAATATGGGAAGATTTCCACTGCGAGAGAAAAGGCTTGGGGAGCGAATCGCAGGCTATCTTTGGGAAAAGGGCTGGCCGGACCCCTATAAGATGGAGGAACTTGGGGATAAGTATTTCCTCCTCGATTGGGTGGCCTTAGTCTGCCACAGGCCGGTCAAGACTAGGCAACTCTTGATGTATGGGAGCCCAAGTACTCAAAAAACCCTCTTCCTTACTAGACTTTCAAGGGTACTACAAGTATACAGGGGAAGGAGCAATATTCCGGATGACTGATATGATCTATGGGCGATAGATGAATTTAGAGAGTCAGACGGCGAATGGGGTTCTCAGCCTGGAGGATATTTGGCCCATTTATTAAGGCTAATGGACGGCCAAAAGTGCAAATGTCAAATTTTCTCTTTTCTCAGAAAGGAAATGTGCCTATTATCTTAATGGGGAATGAGCTCCCACGGATCTTTCAGGAAAGGGGACCGTGGGCCGAAAGAAGAATCCCCTTACATTTTCTATCGCACATCGAGAAGCTCGGCTGATCTCGACGTTTTGGAAGTGTTTAGAAATCCGGGCGGGCACCCAGATTGGCAACACCCCCCATTTTATACATTACGCCTGAATTCATTCTTTAGAAAGAAAAAAGACATAGTCTAAGTAAGGAGCGGTATATCTCTGTCGGGCTTCTACAAATATTGGGGAAGGAATACCGGATTTTCTTCCATTAGGAAAGAGAAGAAAGACAAGAAGACGGACAAACTTATATGGCACATTAACCAGAATAAGTTGGGAGAAGGCGGGATGAACCTTCTCAACTTTGCCTTAGTCCCTATCTAAGGTAAAGAGGTGGAAGAATCTGATTTCAAAAAAGAAGGTACATCGAATAGACACTGGAACCCAGTGCAGCCTTGACTACATACAATGGCCATATTTCAAGGTACTGGCGGCGGGGCGATTCCTGAAATTTCAAATGTCAAAATCCTATTTTTGAGATATTGACGATGAGGAGAACAGTCCCCGCCCTACTCAAAGGGTTTAGAGAACCTTGAATTTCAAGTCAGAAGAGCGATCAGGGAGACCACGATGAAGCAACCCCACATACTTGTCGGGGGGTCCAGCACTGGACTCCACTTTCTTTTCTTTTTGCTTCTGAGTATTTGACGTAAGGTTGCTCGGCTCTCTACAAGAGAGCCTTTCCTCAGATGAAAAGATTGAGAAGAGAAAGAGCGGATAAGTGGGGCTGAAGTTTCTTTAGTTGTGGAAGCCTAACCCAGAATGAATTACATAAGAAAGGAAGACAGCCTCATCGGTCGTATTCATACCGAGTCAATAAGCTTTACGCTCAATGACATCTCTTCCTTCGAGTCGAGCGCTTTCCGGGATCCCTAAAAAAGAGAGTAGGCTTCTGCCTCTGGGCGAAATTTTTGGAGTCTCGTCTTTGGTAAAAAGCTTAGTGAAACTTCCGACTCTCGATCTCCGCCCCACGGGAAAATCTGTGACCTGACTCAACTCTGAATCACTATCCTTTAATTGTTAGGAGTGCAATGAACAAGGGTGAAATTCCTCTTTATTTCAGTTCCATAAGACTTTATTCGCAAATTCTTTTGCTCCTAGCCTCATCAGAGATTTTCCCTATTTATCAAGCTTTATCATGACTTTTTCGAAATCTTCTTTGAAGAAGGATGAAAGAAAAAGAGAAAGAAATCTCGTGAGAAATGAAATAGAAGAAGTCAATTAGGAGGTAGTTCTAGCTTTTTCTATCTTTCTTCTTCTTCTCTTTCTCAATCTCTTCATGCATGTCTTAAGCAAATGATCAGAGATCAACTCATTCCTTTCATTCATTGCCTTTTCTCGGTTCTTGCATTTTCTTAGTTTTTCGAATCTTTCTATATAACGATTAATAGAGAACAAATGAAAAGATTTTTTCATTCTTTCTTGCTACAAAGTGGTTTGCTCTCCTTATCAGTCGAGCCCTTGCAAATTCAGAATTTGAGCTAAGAAAGCAGTCATCACGCAAGGACATCAGACTTTACGTAAAGAAAAGCAGAATGAACTCATGAACGAGAATGAAAGAATCCACAGATGTCAATGTTTCTGACTCATCTGGACCCCGTAGTTAGGAGTTTGAAGACCGAAGGACTTGTTTTTATCCATATTCATGAACCCACAATTTGAACCTAATGCACTACGCGGTCGAGTGGGGGGAATTTGACATTAGCCTCTTTAGTCTTTATGGAATGAATAGCATTACTCCAAAAATCTCGATCGAAACTAGAACCCCAAAAAAAAGAAAATCAATGAAGCAAAAAAACAAGAAAATGATACCAATCAAAGGCTGACAAAGCCTTTCCATCAGCTGCGAGAAGGGCCCTCCCGGTACTACGTGGTAGTTTTAATTGAGAAGTGTCCGAATTCTATGTTCATACCCTTGATTGAAAAGATTCCTCTTGGTTCTTACAAGTAATGTGTCCGCATAAGTAAGAAAAAAGTGACTCGTCCAAAGATTCATGTAGGAGTTGAACCAAGAAGCAAAAGGGTAGCTTTACAGAGTTTTAGAGTATGAATGAGGCCGGTGTAGCAGCTTTGTTTTCACCGCGGAGTGGGAAAGAGACTTCTGCCCATTCTTTTCGTACTCTTTATCTTGGGAGAGCTGATTTACGGGAGAGATCCGGAACTCTGCCTGAGGCTTTACGAAAGATCTCATACAAAGATAACTTCCTTCTTCAAGAACTTCTCATTCTTCTTTCAAATCAAGGAATCTTTACAAGCTGACTCAAGAAAGATAACTCCTCGGAGGTCAAAAGGCAGCAAGCCTAAGCCTGCGGTCCTATCCCTCTTTCACGGCCGGCCGAGCGGCTTCTTTCTTGAGATCCGTGACTAGTACTGATTCTTTCATCAGACTGGGAATGAAACTTTCTTCTTCCTAAACTCCCAACCTGAAACTACGAGTACCTTCTCTTATTCATCTTAAGAAGAGCTCTAGGGAAACTGAGAATTCCGTTGTCAGAGTACTGGTAGGCCTTTGTACCGCGCAAAATGAAAGAAAAGGTTCAGAGCAGAATCAATGTCTTCATTCCTGGGGGAATCAGTCGTCCATTCATTCCTGCGTCAAACCTCTCCAAATCTAAGCTTTTATCTTCCCGGGTTCCTGTCGAGCAATTCCTCTTCCCTCTTTTAGTATAGTAGGTCGAGCCACTATTCAACCTCGCTGGGGATGAAAGAAAACCGATCGAGGGGGCTCTGCAGCAACGGAGAATGAAAGGGATACTGCTTTCTCTTACGAGATTTCACAATCAAAGGATGACGAGAAATAAGCCTCGCCGACGGCCTTATCATTCATAGCTCATTCAAGAGCTTACCGAAGAAGAAGACTCACTTATCCTGAAAGGGGAAGGAAGCGCGTAGTGGGCTACAAGAGAAAAAACAAGAGCTGCTTCCTCAACACGACGGAGACTTTTAGTTGCTCATTTGACCTCGGGTACGTCGAGTTCCTTCTTTTCTTATGGAAGAACTGATCGGCCGGTCGAATTCCTACTTAGTTGCTCTCTTCCTCTCATACCATAGAATAATGACTCTGGGAAGTTAGAAACTGAAAAAAAAAGGGATCCCGATTCCCTATGGGGATAGATATGACTGACCACCCATAGAAAGGGAGGGAGAATATGCATACATATCTTCTCTTTCTCGCTGAACCACCCTCCACGCTTACTGCTGACTTCGCTTTTCCTGGGTAGGGATATGGAGATCTAGGGATCGATTTAGCTATTCAACAAAGAAAGAAGAGCTTCTCCACTGCTGCAAGAAGAAATCCTTCAACTTCTTTTTTGAAGAGCGAAAGGGCTACTGCTATCACTTCCTCAACAAGTGAAAGAGCCGAAACCAGCTAGGACTCCAGATCGAATGCGCCGATTCCCCTTCCTCAGCTGAGCTCAAGACCCTAGGCTTTCGTACTGATTTTAGGCTCCGTGGAGTCTCGCAGCCTTTCGTCCGCAACTTTGACTCTCAATCATGATAATCCATGAACCGCGGAGTGGGATCAGCCATTTATTAGGCAGAATGTGAAATTGAGGCCTAGGCGAGATGCAGTTTTTGATTCCGTGCTTCGATGAAATTGAGAAGGGCTTTGATTTGATAAGATAAGTAAGGAGAGGAAAGACCGCACCGCTGACAGGGAAGTGGTGTCTCCAGTCCTTCTTTTTCTTCTCTTTAAGAAGTTGAGTCATCTCTTTAAAGATAGATCGGATGATCGGCTAGGGCAATTGCTCAAAGCCAAGGCAAATAGCGTGGCTGACAACTCAATGAACTTGGATTTACATGTCCTCCTCACATGAGAAGAAAGCGTTCTACGAATTCAAGCACTTGAAGAAGGTAAACTCGCTTGAGGCAATTGAATATAGGAAGTATAAGGAATTGAGTCGACTCGCGAATTAGAAGAAAGGACACGTAGCCGGGAGTTCTCTTTTTCCTTCTTTTTCATTCATCTCCAGGAAAGAGTTGGAGAGTCATCAAGGGAATCTGTCCGATCAAGGGATGAGGCTTCTTCAACCTCCACAACTTATGCTACCGATCTATAAAATCAAGAGCAACTAGATCAGCAAGAAGAACTGCCACTGGAATTCAAACTAAAGAAGACCCACTGAAAGGGATGCCTTCCAAAAAACTTCGCCTGAAATTCAAAAAAGACCCGTTGGGGCGTAGGTTCTTCCAAGAAAGGATAGCGAATGCCAATATTCTCTCAGTTCAAAGAATTTGACAGCCCTCCCCTCTGATTAAAGGTTTTCCAAGGGGTTTGACTCGAGAATCTGAACTCTATTTGAAGAAAATCACCCTACTTTTCCTGCCTTCATATTCTATTCTAAGCCAAGGCGCCTGTCCTTTACAGTCTCATTACCTTTCTACCCGTCCGAAGGACTGATTTATTCTACCATATTAGTCTCCTTTCGTACTCTGACTCTTCTTTGGGATCGCATATGGTCTGACTCATTTTATCGCAAGATCAAACAAGGCGGAGCATCCTCTTTCAACAGCTGCTGAAACTGCATCTTCCTTTTCCCCCGGTCCGTGGTAGTTTAATTAGAAGAGTGAGTCCTTTCCAGTTGAGATATGTGAAAACCTATCAAGGACTCGTACAGCTTCATGAAAATACAATATATAGTACACCTTTCATTGTGTACCTTTCAAAGCCCTTGGCCTCGGCCTAGGCTTCTTTCTGAACTGGTACGCGAGGTCAAATGCTTTAGGAACGGGGGGCCCCATAGATAGCGTGGATCGGAGCGAAGCAGCTCACTAGCAGAGTTTGGGCGCTACAGAGGGGCGAAAGCCGCTCGACTGAAAGGAGAGGGGCGAAAGCCGCTCGACTGAAAGGAGAGGGGCGAAAGCCGCTCGACTGAAAGGAGAGGGGCGAAAGCCGCTCGACTGAAAGGAGAGGTGGGCGGAGGTATGGGTTCATATGCTCTCCCATCGGTGCAGGTGAGTTCCCGATCAGACGAGGCTCAAAGAATTTGAGAAAGGAATCCAGTTTTCGACAAAGATCATTACTACTACTAATAGAGGAAAAGCCTAAAATAAGCACATTTGCGCCCTGGGATAAATAAATAGAAAGTAGTTTACGGCTGTCCGCTCCTCCGAAAGAGAGGAGAAAGAAAGGTTGAAGCGCTACGTGGATCACTGACATCATCTTCTCATTCACGTCCAATTCAAATCATGAAAAGCAAAGAAAAGAATGATCGAAGCCCTCAAGAAAAAAAGAAGGAATTATCCAGGAGTGCAAGGAAAGAAATCCATATTAACCTAGGCAAGGAGCAAAGAATTTGCGAAGGACTGATTTGATAGACGAATTTGAGAAGAAGGATGTCTCACAACAAGAGGAAGCGCGAACTAAGCTAAGAAGAGAGGCAGCTGGAGTTGGAGAAGCTTTCCCTCCCATAAAAGAATGGAACTGCTCGAGCTAGTCCCACTCCGCGGTAGGATCGACTGGATCCGGTCTGAATAGGGAATTTGATCTTTCTCTCTTGAGTTGACGTCATCTCTTTCAGTTGGATCGGCTGAAATACTGGTCTTTCTGCTCAAGCCTTATGTTAAGGAAATGCAAACCACAACTTATGCAAGGAGAAAAGGTGAGGGAAACCCGCTGGGGAGTGAAAAGGGCTGGGAGAGATGAGTATGAGTCATCCGTGGCTTTGCTTTAGTTTCAAGAGCTAAAGTAGCAGTCCTTTCAGAAGTTGGTGAATCTCGTTAATGCACTAATAAAAGGATGAAAGAATCTCTCTCATGAGAAAAGATGGAATCTCTCACGACAAGAAGCATTCTCCAAACTCAAAAAAAGAGGAAAGTAGACTGGCCACGAGGTTAGAACTCAAGCTAGATCTCAGGCCGTCGGCCTTGCTTGAAACTGGGCATGAAAGATCTGATCTTTCTCTTCCACGTTCTTTAAGGCGCGAAGCGAAGCGACTTAAGTTCAGTTTCTGAATTAAGCTACTTCTCCCTCTTGTCTGATTTTGATTCCCTAGCATTAGATCTCTTTCTCTCTCGTTCTACAACCTTGCACAAGATCGACCCTCTCGCTTTTGCCTTTGTAAACCGGATTCCCTTTAGACTGCGTAAGAAAGCGAAATAGAGTTTGAACCTTCCCTTGGGGGAGAGCATGCTTCCCCTCTTTTTTAGGTGTACCGGTAAGGGGGTCCCTAGTTCGTTTTGGGGCAAATCAATCAATGAAAGAAGGTGAAAAAAAAAAAAGTGTTGTAATGACACACTTTCGTGGGGAATGTCATAACCCACGGAGCGGTCAATGTCTAGCGAGAGAGCAGGCTCAGCTTCTCCACCATATCTTGACTCAAAAGGCTACCTCCCGACTCTGAAGGAATGCATGGTGCGGGTCCTAGATTGAGACCCTATGGGTGCCCTTGTCGAGCGGTCTTTCCTTAACCGCAGAGTGGGGGCCAAGCTTCTTCTTTGACTCTACAACTCGGCCAAGCGGCTTCGCGCCTTTACCTCTCCCTCTCCACAAATAATCTTAGCTGTAAAGATCTCATTCAACTGACAGTCTTTACCTTTTGCATCTGACTCTTGATCTTAAAGACCTTTCCGTTATCGCTTCCTACTCACGAGAATTCCTCTTTCTTTCAGTTACTTGTTCCCGTACGGGATTGATTCTTTGAGTTATCGATCCGATGTGAGTTTCCTTTGGCATGGAATGCTTCCAAATTCTCTTTCAGTGAGAATAGAATGTGCTGGCGAGCGTGTATTGAATTGGAAAGCCCTTCTTTATCATGCGAAGGACGAGAATCAGGCAAAGAAGGTTCTCTCGCTGGGGAGTTTATTCCATATTACGTACCTTCCTTCCTATTCCCCTGTTGCAGGAGTCTAAGCAGGAGCAGTTGATCTTGCCGCTTTTGAGACAGGCTCGGGTCAGAGGTCAGAACAAGAGGAAGAGACCGCTCATACGAGTCTGAGGCAGGCAGCTAAATCCCACCAAGGCTGATTTCTGCATTTTCTCTCTCTATTCCCATGCCAAACTCCATAATCCCACTGGGAAGCTCAAGTTTTCAAGGGAAGATTTGCTCTGGAAAGCGAAGCCGCCCATTAGTATTCTCTCTCTATCTTGCAGGGACTAGGGAAGAATCTAAGGCTCTTTAAGGCTCTTTATCATTTGATTGAGACTCTTCGGGTCGGCAGATGAGATGCCCTTGTTCATTGAGGCGGTTATGGAGGAAGTTGCAGTTGGTCTTGCAACATAAGTAGTTCGATCGATCGCTCGGTAAGCACCGCGTAGTGGGAAAGGCCAAGGAAAGACGAAAGGAGCCCTTGGGAAAGTTGGAGTCAAACCGCTCTAGGAGAGAAAGTCAGTCGCAGAGGTTGTGCCATCCTCTTGTTCTTCGCTCTAGTTCTTCTTGTTGAAGCTTTCGTTTCAGACTCTTCGCCTCGTCCGTTGTATGCTCTTGCAACTGGATTGATTTAGATCTCTGAGAAGGATAACTGGAATCGTCTTCCCTTTAGCCCTTGTTCATTGAGGCGGTATTCGACCTGAATCGGGATATCCCAGAGACAAAGGATCGGAATACAGGATTACGAAGAGCAAGTCCTCTCTATTTACATCAGATCTTTCATAAGATGATCGGA
Organism: Cucumis melo; assembly: GCF_025177605.1. Classification (NCBI taxonomy): domain Eukaryota; kingdom Viridiplantae; phylum Streptophyta; class Magnoliopsida; order Cucurbitales; family Cucurbitaceae; genus Cucumis; species Cucumis melo. The sequence goes on along the minus strand of NC_066858.1, from coordinate 26,197,349 downwards.
AGAAAGGGAAGAAGTGAAAAGAGATCAAGGCAAGAACTAAGATCATTAGACTAACTAGCCCAGACCCCCACTCCGCGGTTGAGGCATCCGCCCTTGTCCCACCCACCAATGTCTTCCGCATAAGGGAAAAATCGGGAATGAAATATAGGAAAATAGCCTTATACCAGTAGAAAGAAGGCGATTTCTCTTATGTAAAGAAAAGAGTGAAATGCGATCGCCTTAGAACTCTTATCACCAACAGAAAGAAGAGCCTAATTAAGCTAGCACGGACCGGTTTCCGCAAGATCTCTTGCTGGATGAGGCTTCCTATTTACCTTGCTCTTTATACTGATGCTCGGCGCACTTCTCCTAAAACAAATAATACAAGTCTTTCAGACCTTCTTTTCCTCTCATTTT
>NC_066858.1:26187845-26196853 GCF_025177605.1 Cucumis melo | reverse complement strand
AACCCTAAACCCTAAACCCTAAACCCTAAACCCTAAACCCTAAACCCTAAACCCTAAACCCTAAACCCTAAACCCTAAACCCTAAACCCTAAACCCTAAACCCTAAACCCTAAACCCTAAACCCTAAACCCTAAACCCTAAACCCTAAACCCTAAACCCTAAACCCTAAACCCTAAACCCTAAACCCTAAACCCTAAACCCTAAACCCTAAACCCTAAACCCTAAACCCTAAACCCTAAACCCTAAACCCTAAACCCTAAACCCTAAACCCTAAACCCTAAACCCTAAACCCTAAACCCTAAACCCTAAACCCTAAACCCTAAACCCTAAACCCTAAACCCTAAACCCTAAACCCTAAACCCTAAACCCTAAACCCTAAACCCTAAACCCTAAACCCTAAACCCTAAACCCTAAACCCTAAACCCTAAACCCTAAACCCTAAACCCTAAACCCTAAACCCTAAACCCTAAACCCTAAACCCTAAACCCTAAACCCTAAACCCTAAACCCTAAACCCTAAACCCTAAACCCTAAACCCTAAACCCTAAACCCTAAACCCTAAACCCTAAACCCTAAACCCTAAACCCTAAACCCTAAACCCTAAACCCTAAACCCTAAACCCTAAACCCTAAACCCTAAACCCTAAACCCTAAACCCTAAACCCTAAACCCTAAACCCTAAACCCTAAACCCTAAACCCTAAACCCTAAACCCTAAACCCTAAACCCTAAACCCTAAACCCTAAACCCTAAACCCTAAACCCTAAACCCTAAACCCTAAACCCTAAACCCTAAACCCTAAACCCTAAACCCTAAACCCTAAACCCTAAACCCTAAACCCTAAACCCTAAACCCTAAACCCTAAACCCTAAACCCTAAACCCTAAACCCTAAACCCTAAACCCTAAACCCTAAACCCTAAACCCTAAACCCTAAACCCTAAACCCTAAACCCTAAACCCTAAACCCTAAACCCTAAACCCTAAACCCTAAACCCTAAACCCTAAACCCTAAACCCTAAACCCTAAACCCTAAACCCTAAACCCTAAACCCTAAACCCTAAACCCTAAACCCTAAACCCTAAACCCTAAACCCTAAACCCTAAACCCTAAACCCTAAACCCTAAACCCTAAACCCTAAACCCTAAACCCTAAACCCTAAACCCTAAACCCTAAACCCTAAACCCTAAACCCTAAACCCTAAACCCTAAACCCTAAACCCTAAACCCTAAACCCTAAACCCTAAACCCTAAACCCTAAACCCTAAACCCTAAACCCTAAACCCTAAACCCTAAACCCTAAACCCTAAACCCTAAACCCTAAACCCTAAACCCTAAACCCTAAACCCTAAACCCTAAACCCTAAACCCTAAACCCTAAACCCTAAACCCTAAACCCTAAACCCTAAACCCTAAACCCTAAACCCTAAACCCTAAACCCTAAACCCTAAACCCTAAACCCTAAACCCTAAACCCTAAACCCTAAACCCTAAACCCTAAACCCTAAACCCTAAACCCTAAACCCTAAACCCTAAACCCTAAACCCTAAACCCTAAACCCTAAACCCTAAACCCTAAACCCTAAACCCTAAACCCTAAACCCTAAACCCTAAACCCTAAACCCTAAACCCTAAACCCTAAACCCTAAACCCTAAACCCTAAACCCTAAACCCTAAACCCTAAACCCTAAACCCTAAACCCTAAACCCTAAACCCTAAACCCTAAACCCTAAACCCTAAACCCTAAACCCTAAACCCTAAACCCTAAACCCTAAACCCTAAACCCTAAACCCTAAACCCTAAACCCTAAACCCTAAACCCTAAACCCTAAACCCTAAACCCTAAACCCTAAACCCTAAACCCTAAACCCTAAACCCTAAACCCTAAACCCTAAACCCTAAACCCTAAACCCTAAACCCTAAACCCTAAACCCTAAACCCTAAACCCTAAACCCTAAACCCTAAACCCTAAACCCTAAACCCTAAACCCTAAACCCTAAACCCTAAACCCTAAACCCTAAACCCTAAACCCTAAACCCTAAACCCTAAACCCTAAACCCTAAACCCTAAACCCTAAACCCTAAACCCTAAACCCTAAACCCTAAACCCTAAACCCTAAACCCTAAACCCTAAACCCTAAACCCTAAACCCTAAACCCTAAACCCTAAACCCTAAACCCTAAACCCTAAACCCTAAACCCTAAACCCTAAACCCTAAACCCTAAACCCTAAACCCTAAACCCTAAACCCTAAACCCTAAACCCTAAACCCTAAACCCTAAACCCTAAACCCTAAACCCTAAACCCTAAACCCTAAACCCTAAACCCTAAACCCTAAACCCTAAACCCTAAACCCTAAACCCTAAACCCTAAACCCTAAACCCTAAACCCTAAACCCTAAACCCTAAACCCTAAACCCTAAACCCTAAACCCTAAACCCTAAACCCTAAACCCTAAACCCTAAACCCTAAACCCTAAACCCTAAACCCTAAACCCTAAACCCTAAACCCTAAACCCTAAACCCTAAACCCTAAACCCTAAACCCTAAACCCTAAACCCTAAACCCTAAACCCTAAACCCTAAACCCTAAACCCTAAACCCTAAACCCTAAACCCTAAACCCTAAACCCTAAACCCTAAACCCTAAACCCTAAACCCTAAACCCTAAACCCTAAACCCTAAACCCTAAACCCTAAACCCTAAACCCTAAACCCTAAACCCTAAACCCTAAACCCTAAACCCTAAACCCTAAACCCTAAACCCTAAACCCTAAACCCTAAACCCTAAACCCTAAACCCTAAACCCTAAACCCTAAACCCTAAACCCTAAACCCTAAACCCTAAACCCTAAACCCTAAACCCTAAACCCTAAACCCTAAACCCTAAACCCTAAACCCTAAACCCTAAACCCTAAACCCTAAACCCTAAACCCTAAACCCTAAACCCTAAACCCTAAACCCTAAACCCTAAACCCTAAACCCTAAACCCTAAACCCTAAACCCTAAACCCTAAACCCTAAACCCTAAACCCTAAACCCTAAACCCTAAACCCTAAACCCTAAACCCTAAACCCTAAACCCTAAACCCTAAACCCTAAACCCTAAACCCTAAACCCTAAACCCTAAACCCTAAACCCTAAACCCTAAACCCTAAACCCTAAACCCTAAACCCTAAACCCTAAACCCTAAACCCTAAACCCTAAACCCTAAACCCTAAACCCTAAACCCTAAACCCTAAACCCTAAACCCTAAACCCTAAACCCTAAACCCTAAACCCTAAACCCTAAACCCTAAACCCTAAACCCTAAACCCTAAACCCTAAACCCTAAACCCTAAACCCTAAACCCTAAACCCTAAACCCTAAACCCTAAACCCTAAACCCTAAACCCTAAACCCTAAACCCTAAACCCTAAACCCTAAACCCTAAACCCTAAACCCTAAACCCTAAACCCTAAACCCTAAACCCTAAACCCTAAACCCTAAACCCTAAACCCTAAACCCTAAACCCTAAACCCTAAACCCTAAACCCTAAACCCTAAACCCTAAACCCTAAACCCTAAACCCTAAACCCTAAACCCTAAACCCTAAACCCTAAACCCTAAACCCTAAACCCTAAACCCTAAACCCTAAACCCTAAACCCTAAACCCTAAACCCTAAACCCTAAACCCTAAACCCTAAACCCTAAACCCTAAACCCTAAACCCTAAACCCTAAACCCTAAACCCTAAACCCTAAACCCTAAACCCTAAACCCTAAACCCTAAACCCTAAACCCTAAACCCTAAACCCTAAACCCTAAACCCTAAACCCTAAACCCTAAACCCTAAACCCTAAACCCTAAACCCTAAACCCTAAACCCTAAACCCTAAACCCTAAACCCTAAACCCTAAACCCTAAACCCTAAACCCTAAACCCTAAACCCTAAACCCTAAACCCTAAACCCTAAACCCTAAACCCTAAACCCTAAACCCTAAACCCTAAACCCTAAACCCTAAACCCTAAACCCTAAACCCTAAACCCTAAACCCTAAACCCTAAACCCTAAACCCTAAACCCTAAACCCTAAACCCTAAACCCTAAACCCTAAACCCTAAACCCTAAACCCTAAACCCTAAACCCTAAACCCTAAACCCTAAACCCTAAACCCTAAACCCTAAACCCTAAACCCTAAACCCTAAACCCTAAACCCTAAACCCTAAACCCTAAACCCTAAACCCTAAACCCTAAACCCTAAACCCTAAACCCTAAACCCTAAACCCTAAACCCTAAACCCTAAACCCTAAACCCTAAACCCTAAACCCTAAACCCTAAACCCTAAACCCTAAACCCTAAACCCTAAACCCTAAACCCTAAACCCTAAACCCTAAACCCTAAACCCTAAACCCTAAACCCTAAACCCTAAACCCTAAACCCTAAACCCTAAACCCTAAACCCTAAACCCTAAACCCTAAACCCTAAACCCTAAACCCTAAACCCTAAACCCTAAACCCTAAACCCTAAACCCTAAACCCTAAACCCTAAACCCTAAACCCTAAACCCTAAACCCTAAACCCTAAACCCTAAACCCTAAACCCTAAACCCTAAACCCTAAACCCTAAACCCTAAACCCTAAACCCTAAACCCTAAACCCTAAACCCTAAACCCTAAACCCTAAACCCTAAACCCTAAACCCTAAACCCTAAACCCTAAACCCTAAACCCTAAACCCTAAACCCTAAACCCTAAACCCTAAACCCTAAACCCTAAACCCTAAACCCTAAACCCTAAACCCTAAACCCTAAACCCTAAACCCTAAACCCTAAACCCTAAACCCTAAACCCTAAACCCTAAACCCTAAACCCTAAACCCTAAACCCTAAACCCTAAACCCTAAACCCTAAACCCTAAACCCTAAACCCTAAACCCTAAACCCTAAACCCTAAACCCTAAACCCTAAACCCTAAACCCTAAACCCTAAACCCTAAACCCTAAACCCTAAACCCTAAACCCTAAACCCTAAACCCTAAACCCTAAACCCTAAACCCTAAACCCTAAACCCTAAACCCTAAACCCTAAACCCTAAACCCTAAACCCTAAACCCTAAACCCTAAACCCTAAACCCTAAACCCTAAACCCTAAACCCTAAACCCTAAACCCTAAACCCTAAACCCTAAACCCTAAACCCTAAACCCTAAACCCTAAACCCTAAACCCTAAACCCTAAACCCTAAACCCTAAACCCTAAACCCTAAACCCTAAACCCTAAACCCTAAACCCTAAACCCTAAACCCTAAACCCTAAACCCTAAACCCTAAACCCTAAACCCTAAACCCTAAACCCTAAACCCTAAACCCTAAACCCTAAACCCTAAACCCTAAACCCTAAACCCTAAACCCTAAACCCTAAACCCTAAACCCTAAACCCTAAACCCTAAACCCTAAACCCTAAACCCTAAACCCTAAACCCTAAACCCTAAACCCTAAACCCTAAACCCTAAACCCTAAACCCTAAACCCTAAACCCTAAACCCTAAACCCTAAACCCTAAACCCTAAACCCTAAACCCTAAACCCTAAACCCTAAACCCTAAACCCTAAACCCTAAACCCTAAACCCTAAACCCTAAACCCTAAACCCTAAACCCTAAACCCTAAACCCTAAACCCTAAACCCTAAACCCTAAACCCTAAACCCTAAACCCTAAACCCTAAACCCTAAACCCTAAACCCTAAACCCTAAACCCTAAACCCTAAACCCTAAACCCTAAACCCTAAACCCTAAACCCTAAACCCTAAACCCTAAACCCTAAACCCTAAACCCTAAACCCTAAACCCTAAACCCTAAACCCTAAACCCTAAACCCTAAACCCTAAACCCTAAACCCTAAACCCTAAACCCTAAACCCTAAACCCTAAACCCTAAACCCTAAACCCTAAACCCTAAACCCTAAACCCTAAACCCTAAACCCTAAACCCTAAACCCTAAACCCTAAACCCTAAACCCTAAACCCTAAACCCTAAACCCTAAACCCTAAACCCTAAACCCTAAACCCTAAACCCTAAACCCTAAACCCTAAACCCTAAACCCTAAACCCTAAACCCTAAACCCTAAACCCTAAACCCTAAACCCTAAACCCTAAACCCTAAACCCTAAACCCTAAACCCTAAACCCTAAACCCTAAACCCTAAACCCTAAACCCTAAACCCTAAACCCTAAACCCTAAACCCTAAACCCTAAACCCTAAACCCTAAACCCTAAACCCTAAACCCTAAACCCTAAACCCTAAACCCTAAACCCTAAACCCTAAACCCTAAACCCTAAACCCTAAACCCTAAACCCTAAACCCTAAACCCTAAACCCTAAACCCTAAACCCTAAACCCTAAACCCTAAACCCTAAACCCTAAACCCTAAACCCTAAACCCTAAACCCTAAACCCTAAACCCTAAACCCTAAACCCTAAACCCTAAACCCTAAACCCTAAACCCTAAACCCTAAACCCTAAACCCTAAACCCTAAACCCTAAACCCTAAACCCTAAACCCTAAACCCTAAACCCTAAACCCTAAACCCTAAACCCTAAACCCTAAACCCTAAACCCTAAACCCTAAACCCTAAACCCTAAACCCTAAACCCTAAACCCTAAACCCTAAACCCTAAACCCTAAACCCTAAACCCTAAACCCTAAACCCTAAACCCTAAACCCTAAACCCTAAACCCTAAACCCTAAACCCTAAACCCTAAACCCTAAACCCTAAACCCTAAACCCTAAACCCTAAACCCTAAACCCTAAACCCTAAACCCTAAACCCTAAACCCTAAACCCTAAACCCTAAACCCTAAACCCTAAACCCTAAACCCTAAACCCTAAACCCTAAACCCTAAACCCTAAACCCTAAACCCTAAACCCTAAACCCTAAACCCTAAACCCTAAACCCTAAACCCTAAACCCTAAACCCTAAACCCTAAACCCTAAACCCTAAACCCTAAACCCTAAACCCTAAACCCTAAACCCTAAACCCTAAACCCTAAACCCTAAACCCTAAACCCTAAACCCTAAACCCTAAACCCTAAACCCTAAACCCTAAACCCTAAACCCTAAACCCTAAACCCTAAACCCTAAACCCTAAACCCTAAACCCTAAACCCTAAACCCTAAACCCTAAACCCTAAACCCTAAACCCTAAACCCTAAACCCTAAACCCTAAACCCTAAACCCTAAACCCTAAACCCTAAACCCTAAACCCTAAACCCTAAACCCTAAACCCTAAACCCTAAACCCTAAACCCTAAACCCTAAACCCTAAACCCTAAACCCTAAACCCTAAACCCTAAACCCTAAACCCTAAACCCTAAACCCTAAACCCTAAACCCTAAACCCTAAACCCTAAACCCTAAACCCTAAACCCTAAACCCTAAACCCTAAACCCTAAACCCTAAACCCTAAACCCTAAACCCTAAACCCTAAACCCTAAACCCTAAACCCTAAACCCTAAACCCTAAACCCTAAACCCTAAACCCTAAACCCTAAACCCTAAACCCTAAACCCTAAACCCTAAACCCTAAACCCTAAACCCTAAACCCTAAACCCTAAACCCTAAACCCTAAACCCTAAACCCTAAACCCTAAACCCTAAACCCTAAACCCTAAACCCTAAACCCTAAACCCTAAACCCTAAACCCTAAACCCTAAACCCTAAACCCTAAACCCTAAACCCTAAACCCTAAACCCTAAACCCTAAACCCTAAACCCTAAACCCTAAACCCTAAACCCTAAACCCTAAACCCTAAACCCTAAACCCTAAACCCTAAACCCTAAACCCTAAACCCTAAACCCTAAACCCTAAACCCTAAACCCTAAACCCTAAACCCTAAACCCTAAACCCTAAACCCTAAACCCTAAACCCTAAACCCTAAACCCTAAACCCTAAACCCTAAACCCTAAACCCTAAACCCTAAACCCTAAACCCTAAACCCTAAACCCTAAACCCTAAACCCTAAACCCTAAACCCTAAACCCTAAACCCTAAACCCTAAACCCTAAACCCTAAACCCTAAACCCTAAACCCTAAACCCTAAACCCTAAACCCTAAACCCTAAACCCTAAACCCTAAACCCTAAACCCTAAACCCTAAACCCTAAACCCTAAACCCTAAACCCTAAACCCTAAACCCTAAACCCTAAACCCTAAACCCTAAACCCTAAACCCTAAACCCTAAACCCTAAACCCTAAACCCTAAACCCTAAACCCTAAACCCTAAACCCTAAACCCTAAACCCTAAACCCTAAACCCTAAACCCTAAACCCTAAACCCTAAACCCTAAACCCTAAACCCTAAACCCTAAACCCTAAACCCTAAACCCTAAACCCTAAACCCTAAACCCTAAACCCTAAACCCTAAACCCTAAACCCTAAACCCTAAACCCTAAACCCTAAACCCTAAACCCTAAACCCTAAACCCTAAACCCTAAACCCTAAACCCTAAACCCTAAACCCTAAACCCTAAACCCTAAACCCTAAACCCTAAACCCTAAACCCTAAACCCTAAACCCTAAACCCTAAACCCTAAACCCTAAACCCTAAACCCTAAACCCTAAACCCTAAACCCTAAACCCTAAACCCTAAACCCTAAACCCTAAACCCTAAACCCTAAACCCTAAACCCTAAACCCTAAACCCTAAACCCTAAACCCTAAACCCTAAACCCTAAACCCTAAACCCTAAACCCTAAACCCTAAACCCTAAACCCTAAACCCTAAACCCTAAACCCTAAACCCTAAACCCTAAACCCTAAACCCTAAACCCTAAACCCTAAACCCTAAACCCTAAACCCTAAACCCTAAACCCTAAACCCTAAACCCTAAACCCTAAACCCTAAACCCTAAACCCTAAACCCTAAACCCTAAACCCTAAACCCTAAACCCTAAACCCTAAACCCTAAACCCTAAACCCTAAACCCTAAACCCTAAACCCTAAACCCTAAACCCTAAACCCTAAACCCTAAACCCTAAACCCTAAACCCTAAACCCTAAACCCTAAACCCTAAACCCTAAACCCTAAACCCT